>NW_028156341.1:0-53071 GCF_964263955.1 Coregonus lavaretus
TACTAGACAGCCCTCTAACAGATCCTATAGGATCTACTGTACTAGACAGCCCTCTAACAGATCCATATGTGTCTCTCTATTCCCCATATGCTCCAGCGTAACTAAAGCGTGAATAGATGTATGTATAAGTCTCACTTGTTGTGGTTCTCTCCTCCTTTCACCAGGAGCCCAGATGGTAGTGGCTGACCTGACAGAACCTGACAAGCGGGCAGATGCCCTTGGCAAGTTGGGCCTATGTTTTGGCATTGGCATGGTTGCCGGCTCCACCTTGGGCGGTACACTCAGCACACGCTATGGGTGAGTGAAGGAACCTCAATGCTCACCGATTCTAGCCCAATCCGAGAGCTCGAATTTAGCAATGTGATATCCCTGATCTGCCTTTCCCAGGGAGACATTTGCGGCTTGTGTAGCTGCTGGTGGGAGCTTCACCAGCTTACTGTTGGTTTTCAAGTTTATCCCCAAACACACTAAAATACAAGCTCCACAGGACAGCACAGACAGTAAGACTCTACACCTAACTCACAACACACTATTCAGTCTCTAAAGGGTGTGGGTGTGTGTGTGTGTGTGTGTGTGTGTGTGTGTGTGTGTGTGTGTGTGTTTGTGCGGTGCACAAAATAACGTTTCTGCTTTGTCTGACACGTATTATGGCCTGTGTGATGTGGGGGACATCATGATGTGTGGTATTTGACATGCGACTTCATATGTGAGTTGCGTGTGACGTGTTGTCCTGGGTTTTGCAGAGAAGAGCAATGCCAAGTCAGTCTTTGACCTGGGAGAGATCACCAGACTGATGAAGTTCCCTGGCGTGGCCAAAACCTTCCTGGTCAAGATCATGTCAGGTTTGCCATCAGGTGGGTGTCCTCCACTATTTGGATTTCTTAGTTTAGACTCATCTGAGGGAGAACTAATCACTTAGCATGAACGTGTCAGTGTAGAACTGTAACCAGTGATGTAGTGACGGGAAAAAGCACTTAACACAGTTCACATACCTATTTTATTTGGAGAATAGCATTTATGCACGCGTTACGCAAACCAATGTTCAGCGTTTAACAATCTTAATAAACCAATGTTCAGCGTTTAACAATCTTAATAAACCAATGTTCAGCGTTTAACAATCTTAATAAACCAATGTTCAGCGTTTAACACGTTATTGTCTTTTTAGTGTGTCTGTGTTTGCATTGAGTCCTTTTTAACAACCTCTAGGGATTCTGTCTCAGGTATCTTTCAGGTCATGTTCTCTGTTATCGCCATGAACTTCTTCCAGCTGGAGCCACAGCAGAATGGATACCTGATGGCCTACTTTGGGATCGTGTCAATGGTATGGAGCAGGGATGCTCACGACACTTACATTAAATCATTTAGCAGCCGCTCTTATCCAGAGACACTTTCATTATATTTAGTCATTTAGCAGCCGCTCTTATCCAGAGACACTTCCATTATATTTAGTCATTTAGCAGCCGCTCTTATCCAGAGACACTTCCATTATATTTAGTCATTTAGCAGCCGCTCTTATCCAGAGACACTTCCATTATATTTAGTCATTTAGCAGACACTCTTATTCAGAGACACTTCCATTATATTTAGTCATTTAGCAGACACTCTTATTCAGAGACACTTCCATTATATTAAATCATTTAGCAGACACTCTTATTCAGAGACACTTCCATTATATTTAGTCATTTAGCAGACACTCTTATCCAGAGACACTTCCATTATATTTAGTCATTTAGCAGACACTCTTATTCAGAGACACTTCCATTATATTTAGTCATTTAGCAGACACTCTTATTCAGAGACACTTCCATTATATTAAATCATTTAGCAGACACTCTTATTCAGAGACACTTCCATTATATTTAGTCATTTAGCAGACACTCTTATCCAGAGACACTTCCATTATATTTAGTCATTTAGCAGACACTCTTATCCAGAGACACTTCCATTATATTTAGTCATTTAGCAGACGCTCTTATCCAGAGACACTTCCATTATATTTAGTCATTTAGCAGACACTTTTATCCAGAGACACTTCCATTATATTTAGTCATTTAGCAGCCGCTCTTATCCAGAGACACTTCCATTATATTTAGTCATTTAGCAGACACTCTTATCCAGAGACACTTCCATTATATTTAGTCATTTAGCAGACACTCTTATCCAGAGACACTTCCATTATATTTAGTCATTTAGCAGACACTCTTATCCAGAGACACTTCCATTATATTTAGTCATTTAGCAGACACTCTTATCCAGAGACACTTCCATTATATTTAGCAGACACTCTTATCCAGAGCGACTTAGTTAGTGCAGTCATCTTAAGATAGCCAGGTGGGACAACCACATATCAGTCATAGTAAGTAAATCTTTCCTCAGTAAAGTAGTTATCAGCTAAGTCAGTGCTAGTAAGAAAAGGTGAGTGTTAGTTTGTTTCTTTTATACACTCATTGTGCCTCTAGACCCTTTTTATTTTGTAGTATTTTGCCCCGATGATGATAAATGAGCGATGAAGTTGTTTGTGCGTCAGCTTGACTGGCGATCAGTGTTCACCACATTATTTGACCACTATATTCCTGGTTAGGACAACAGGATGTATTTACAGTAATTAAAAGTTTAGATTGGCTAAATTCTCCTGAAATCTCCAGGATATCCAATCCCTTCCCTTGTGGGAACAGAATTTTATAGAGCAACTCTGGTGAGAAATTACCTTCTTTGGTCTCATTTTTCCAGGTCATCCAAGGAGGAGTGATTGGCCGGCTGACAGCAAGGTACTCTGAGAACTCACTGCTTCTCCTCTCCATCGGCATGTCAAGTCTGGTGGGCTTGGCTCAGGTACAGAGGATTCATTTCATCTTGTGATAAATGCAGGGTTGTATATAAATTCATTAGGGCGCACCGCAGCAAAACTAAAGAAAAATAAATAAAAAAATAACAGCACTTGGACAGGTTCACATAGTTCCTCCGAACTGTTCCAGTTCTGCATCATCGTCCTCCCCATGATGTTCGCTCTCAGCGTGTTCAACGTCATCACTGACAGCATGCTGACAAAGACTGTGCCTTCCTCAGACACCGGTGAGACAATTAAGCGCTTCGAACACGTATTTTGAGAAATGTGAAGCGGGGCATCAGTTAAACAGTAAATCATTGCCTAACCTAACTTAAAAAAAATAAAAAAAACTTTGCCACCTTCCGAGGGAGAGTCACACTGGTGTTGTCGTAACATTCTAAAATAAACAGTTTAGCATTTAAGTGCAACTTCTGTCTGTTTGCTCTAGACATTTTTCTGATTGGTTCTCTTCACTCTTCTGCAGGCACGATGCTGGGGCTGTGTGCCTCTGTGCAGTCTCTGCTTCGCACCATCGGGCCCACGATTGGAGGCTTCTTGTACCAGAACTACGGAGTGGCCTCTTTTGGCTTCATCCAGTTTGTTGTGAACATGGTAGTGTTTGTGTTTATGCTTAGGAACATGGACAGCAGCAAAGATGAGCATAAAGAATGACATTCCACGGACTTCAATACAGAGGGCATTTTAAAGTGACCTATATATAATTTTGTATTATCAGAGAATTCAATTATATTTGTATACTGAACAAAAATATAAATGGAACATTTTCAAAGATTTTACTGAGTTACAGTTCATATAAGGAAATCAGTCAATTGAAATAAATAAATTAGGCCCTAATCTATGGATTTCACATGGCTGGGAATACAGATATACATCTGTTGGTCACAGATACCTTAAAAAAAAGTAGGGGCGTGGATCAGAAAACCAGCCAGTATCTGGTGTGACCACCATTTGCCTCATGCAGCGTGACACGTCTCCTTCTCATAGAGTTGATCAGGCTGTTGATTGTGGCCTGTGGAATGTTGTCCCACTCCTCTTCAATGGCTGTGCGAAGTTGTTGGATATTGGCTGGGAACCACGCTGTCGTACACGTCGATCCAGAGCATCCTCAATGGGTGACATGTCTGGTGAGTATGCAGGCCATTGAAGAACTGGGCCATTTTCAGCTTCCAGGAATTGTGTACAGATCCTTGCGACATGGGGCAGTGCATTATCATGCTGAAACATGAGGTGATGGCAGTGGATGAATGGCACGACAATGGGCCTCAGGATCTCATCATGGTATATTTGTGCATTTAAATTGCCATCGATAAAATGCAATTGTGTTCGTAGCTTATGCCTTCCCTTACCATAACCCCACTGCCGCCATGGGGCACTCTGTTCACATCAGCAAACCTCTCACCCACACGACGCCATACGCGTGGTCTGCGGTTGTGAGGCCGGTTGGACGTACTGCCAAATTCTCTAAAACAACGTTGAGGTGGCTTATAGTAGAGAAATTAACATTCAATTATCTGGCAACAGCTTTTTTGTCCCCAGCACAAGGTGCACCTGTGTAATGATCATGCTGTTTAATCAGCTTCTTGATATGCCACACCTGTCAGGTGGATGGATTATCTTGGCAAAGGAGAAATGCTCACAAACAGGGATGTAAACTAATTTGTGAGAAATAAGCTTTTTGTGTGTATGGAACATTTCTGTGATCTTTTATTTCAGCTCATGAAACATGGGACCAACACTTGACATGTTGCGTTTATTTTTGTTCAGTGTATACTGCCGTCAGCTTATATTGTCTTTAAAATGTGAAATATACAGTATATTGTATATTTGAATACTGTACTTGTGATTTGCTGTTCACTAAACAGTAACATTTGCTTACTGGAGATGCCACTTAAATATTAAATCCTTTGTTGATTCTGCAGATGTGATTTTTGTGTTTCTGTTGAACAGAAGGTGTGTGTGGACAATAAACCCATCTTTTGGTAACTAGTAGATGGTCACTGCTGTAGTTGTTAGCTCTATGGAATCTCAATTTAATATTTGTTCAACCATTTCAAAAACTGAAGATACAAAATACATTTTTGGTTTAAAATTATTATTTTTCATTTAGTTTTTCTTCAAAGTCTCACATTCCATATTCCTATCAAGATGTCTCATCCCTCTATCGATTGTTGTAACAAGCCTAACACCTGCTCAAAGCATGTTATTTTGTCACATAAAATACCAAAAAACCCAAGAAGGCCACTGTAACATATTTTTCTGTAATCATCTCTGCATTGTAATTGTGCATTAATTCAACTTCATCTATCAACTTCACTGTCCTCAGTCATAATATCAGAATACAAAAGGAATGATATGCAGTCACGATGGGGAAGAGGGAAATGAAACCTCAATGGACGGCTGTATGACACGCTGCCAACCAATAACAGCACTGTGAATAGCACTTTGCAGTGGAGAGCCAAAACTAGCATTGTGTGACTAGAGTCAATCTACAGCACATGGAAGCCAAAGCCAACAGGGTTTCAGAGGTCTCATTTTCCCTTTGAATAGACAAACTGTTGCCTACAGGGATAGTTCACCCAAAGGTCATAACGTTTTCAGCTTGCAGGTTGTCTTCGGGCCAGGGAGTGGCCACAACTACGAATAGTAGGTTATTATTACTTTGCTAAAGCAACCACAGACTAACATTAGCATCGCTATCGATGACCCCCAGACGTGGTTTTACGCGAAGTTCATTTTGTCACGCAATTTAGTTAAAGCTTAAACAGGTGAATCTGAGGTTATCAATACCAATCTTAGCCAGTGGTAGCTGTAGGAAAGTAACTGAATCCGAACCGTAGTTGCAGTCAATCACAAAATAAGAAAGAAGAAATGAATCAATTACTGATTTTGATTGAACCAACCCTTTAAGTGTCCCCATGGAGTGCAGTGCAAAGGAACCCAGGTTTAGTGCCAAGGTTTTACAACACTGGGAGAGTGGATGCACCTCAATAGTCTAATGCGGTTTCATCTCCTCACCTGATAAAGGTGAGGAGACCATTCTTAAGACAATTGAAACACACCCAGTGTCTCTCTGGCCTCAGTGTCACCAATACTCAGTCCCTCCAGGAATTCGCAGTGATTTTTTTTTGTGGTATTTCCTGGAGAGAAAAAAAATGCTTGATTTTGCTGCTGCAAGTCTGGCATTTTGCATGGCAATATACAATGATTTAGTCCAATTTTGTCACAAAATGCGCTGATGAAGGAAAAAGTTTTTTTTGACGTGTGGCTTGATTGAACCCTATTATGTGGTGATGTGAGATGATTGGTTGAAATTGCGAGCACTTTTTGTACTGTGGTGATGGGAAAATGTTATGCGATAATATTCCGATGATTTGACTGCTTTATGCGAAAATAATGCGGTGATTGGTCAAATTTGCAAGCCTTCACATAATCTGCAGGAAATTGTTGATTTAGCAAGCAAATAAATTATTGGAGGAACTGAATAACGACATATGAGGACAGAACCGTCGCTATGGGCGGAGGGGCGGAGCAGCGTCCTCCAGGGGCGCGTTCAGCAGGATGCAACGTTTTGGAACGTTCAGACAGAAATATGCTATGTAGAACCAACATGCTTCTCTGACGTGTAGATTAAGGAATCACGTCGGCGCCAATAGCGGCATCACTATCTGCAGCGTTCGAGAACGTTTGGCAACTGAACGTGACCCAGGACTCTCAGCAGCCATTCTGATACGCTTGGTGCAGTTTCTCCTGGGCCTCGTAGAGTTTCCGCAGCTTCTTGGCCTGTCCCTTACTGATGTCCTTCCCCTCCACATCAAGCGTAGGGAAACCCTGTTGGAGGAGAAGAACACGGCTGTTAAAACACTTGATATTCAATAAAGCCTTGTAGCCTGAAGATATCAAGGAGGTTACAACTGGTTTATATTTACCGTTTCATCAAAGCAGGAATACTTGTCTGTTTCAGAGCGGAACATATCACATGGGGAGATTTTCATCTTTGCCAGTTTTGCCAACTGTGATGAAACAACCATGAACAGAGACACATCAGTATACCTACATCTAGACACGAGGCTGATAACATTATTACTGCTCTCAGATCAGTTAGCAGAGGGGACACATCAATATACCTACATCTAGACACGAGGCTGATAACATTATTACTGCTCTCAGATCAGTTAGTGGCGGACTCGGAAGACAGTGGTCCTACCATATATATATATATATATATAAAATCAAATTTAAATGTAATTTGTCACATGCGCCGAATACAACAGGTGTAGACCTTACAGTGAAATGCTTACTTACAAGCCCTTAACCAACAATGCAGTTTTAAGAAAGAATACCAAAAAAATAAAAATCACAAAAAAATACAATATAAAATAATACAAAATAAAAGTAAGGAGTCTAGATGTATATAACCCGTTTTAGCACGGACATGGCCATGGAGGACTTGTTGCTCTACGGTCCTACTAACCTCCTGCTCCTGCTTCTTCTTGGCAGCCTCCTCTTTTTTGATCTTCTTCTCGTCCTCCATCTTCTTTTTCTCATTCTTCTCCCTCAGGAGCGTTTCTTTATCCACCAGCTTCACCACCGTGGGAAGGCCTGACAACGACAAGATAAACACAGTCACGACTCTGGCTGCTACTAGTTTTTGTTGATCTATAAAAAGCAGTGTGTGTGTGTGTGTGTGTACATATTGTGGTCAGTGGCTTTACCTTCATGATCTTCTAGACGCACCCCCAGCTCAGGTAAGGTGTCATCACGGACCCCGTCACACAGCTGTAGCACCTCTGTCACTGAGAACACAGACAGAGTCGGTCACCACGGCTACAATCCTCACATCTCCAGCAGCAGGCAACCGTGTTCAATGGCATTTTTCTTTGAATAACTTGGGAGGAAGTATTTACCGTTCTGTTCTCTGGCGATTTTGCGAACAGATTCTCTGAAGTCTGACAGCACCTTCAGATAGGGCATCACCGTGTTCTCCATCTGCAAGCAGCCTCAGTTAGCTTGAGTGGAAACTTACACAGAATCGCAACGTCTATGAGATCACGGATATAATAATAACAATAGGATTTATTTTTAAATCCAAAGTGATTTAGTCATGCATGCATACATATGGGTGATCCCGGGAATCAAACACACTATCCTGGCGTTGCAAGCGCCATACTGAGCTACAGAGGACCACTACAAACTCTGAGGAGAGATGCTGGTGGCTAATCCCAACAGTATAGCATGTTGAAAGGTGGCTAATCCCAACAGTGTAGCATGTTGAAAGGTGGCTAATCCCAACAGTGTAGCATGTTGAAAGGTGGCTAATCCCAACAGTATAGAATGTTGAAAGGTGGCTAATCCCAACAGTGTAGCATGTTGAAAGGTGGCTAATCCCAACAGTGTATCATGTTGAAAGGTGGCTAATCCCAACAGTATATCATGTTGAAAGGTGGCTAATCACCAACAGCGTAGCATGTTGAAAGGTGGCTAATCCCAACAGTGTATCATGTTGAAAGGTGGCTAATCCCAACAGTGTATCATGTTGAAAGGTGGCTAATCCCAACAGTGTATCATGTTGAAAGGTGGCTAATCCCAACAGTATAGCATGTTGAAAGGTGGCTAATCCCAACAGTATATCATGTTGAAAAGTGGCTAATTCCAACAGTGTAGCATGTTGAAAGGTGGCTAATCCCAACAGTGTAGCATGTTGAAAGGATGCAAATCACCAACAGTATAGCATTTTGAAAGGTGGCTAATCCCAACAGTATTGCATTTTGAAAGGTGGCTAATCCCAACAGTATATCATGTTGAAAGGTGGCTAATTACCAACAGTATTGCATTTTGAAAGGTGGCTAATCCCAACAGTATATAATGTTGAAAGGTGGCTAATTACCAACAGTATTGCATTTTGAAAGGTGGCTAATCCCAACAGTATTGCATTTTGAAAGGTGGCTAATCCCAACAGTATTGCATTTTGAAAGGTGGCTAATCCCAACAGTATATCATGTTGAAAGGTGGCTAATCCCAACAGTATTGCATTTTGAAAGGTGGCTAATTACCAACAGTATTGCATTTTGAAAGGTGGCTAATCCCAACAGTATTGCATTTTGAAAGGTGGCTAATCCCAACAGTAGATCATGTTGAAAGGTGGCTAATCCCAACAGTATATCATGTTGAAAGGTGGCTAATCCCAACAGTATAGCATGTTGAAAGGTGGCTAATCCCAACAGTATTGCATTTTGAAAGGTGGCTAATCCCAACAGTATAGCATGTTGAAAGGTGGCTAATCCCAACAGTATAGCATGTTGAAAGGTGGCTAATCCCAACAGTATATCATGTTGAAAGGTGGCTAATCCCAACAGTATTGCATGTTGAAAAGTGGCTAATCCCAACAGTATATCATGTTGAAAGCACCTCGACTGCCAAGAAGCAACCTGGTATCTCCAGCTCAATACTTACATCCACATGCTGACCATCTCCTCCCACTGGGAATCCAATAGGCTCTGACCCTTCAATGGCCCCAAAGGTCTACAACACAGACAGGGTTAGAGAAATTGATCAGAACAAAAAGGATGTGGTCTCCTGATCAGTAAAAGGACTGAACAGGTTTCTATCTTACCGCTTAGCTACAGTGGTGTAAATATCACGTGACCCGTTTTCACTTTCTACATCGCTTGTCATTTTTAATACTGAATGTATTCACAAGATTTATGTGATGGCGCCGTTGTTTCGTCATGAGATGGCTCATTCAAATGGCTTTATCTTGCACAGCAGACTTCAGCTCTAGTCTTGTGAGTGTAATACTGGGATGTATTTACTAGGAACCAAACAAAACCAAACGTAATGAAAGAGGGAGGGGACTGAATTTGTCCAATAGAAACTCATTTTTGGTTGAAAAAAAAACATCTTGCTATGGTGCAAAACATTTTGCAACAGTGTGCAATTAATGAATACACCCCCTGGTATGCTGCACAAGCTCTCCCTCACCTTGAGCATGTCAGTCAGGTAGAGAGCGATGCTCTTCATCAGCATGCGGTTGGGCTGCAGCTTGGAGCTCTTCCTGCTGGCTATGTAGGTGTTGCTCTGGGTCACCAGCAACCTCATCTCCTCCATGGTGCTGCGCGTGTCCACGTTGTCACACAGCGCCTCATGGACTGCTGCCTTCCTCTCATAGAAACTACAGACAGGGACAGTGGAGGAGTGGGCGGGGTTTACCCTCATAGAAACTACACAGACAGGGTCAATGGAGGAGTGGGCGGGGTTTACTCATAGAAACTACACAGACAGGGTCAATGGAGGAGTGGGCGGGGTTTACCCTCATAGAAACTACACAGACAGGGACAATGGAGAAGTGGGCGGGGTTTACTCATAGAAACTACACAGACAGGGTCAATGGAGGAGTGGGCGGGGTTTACTCATAGAAACTACACAGACAGGGATAATGGAGGAGTGGGCGGGGTTTACTCATAGAAACTACACAGACAGGGACAATGGAGGAGTGGGCGGGGTTTACCCTCATAGAAACTACACAGACGGTCGATGGAGGAGTGGGCGGGGTTTACTCTCTAGTCTACACAGTGAGCTGCATACAGGGGGCAGTCATTCAGAGCACATGATGAAGAGGTACTTTATTTGAGGACTCCCTCACACCTGCAACACAGGGTTGTCATAAAACATGACATGGAATGACAAACGACTACTAAGGTTACATCAGCACTCTTTACAAAAATTCTGTTATGAAGCTTGAACCACTGAAACCTTATTGAAGGCTCTGTCGTAGCCGGCCGCGACCGGGAGACCCATGGGGCGGCGCGCAATTGGCCCAGCGTCGTCCAGGGTAGGGGAGGGAATGGCCGGCAGGGATGTAGCTCAGTTGGTAGAGCATGGCGTTTGCAACGCCAGGGTTGTGGCTTCGATTCCCACGGGGGGGTATGAAAAAAATCAAATAATGTATGCACTAACTGTAAGTCGCTCTGGATAAGAGCGTCTGCTAAATGACTAAAAATGTTTTAAAAAATGAAGCCTTCAGATGTATAGATTTTAGTGTGCCATGCCTCGTTAGAGGTTTCAAAAAAGGTCACTCCAGGCCAGGTGCCAAGTGACCACATAACGAAAGGCATCATTACCAAACCTGATCGTTAACACCAGGCTGGTGACGTTTCTCCCCTCACCTCTTGTTGAGCTCCATCTCGGCTGCCTCCCACTTCTCAAACTGTCCGGTGATGTCACAGGGAGCTCGGAGAATGTCTTTGACGTTGAGGAAAAACTCCTGTGAGGAGAGGAAGAAGAACCTCGTGGTCAGCGGACTCGAACAGGTGCACTGAGTCCTTCGAGCCGGATAGAAGAAGAAAACAAACTATTCAATGACAATAAAACACTCCTACACGAACATGCTAGCTGTTCCTGTAGACTTCCAGTCATTGCGCTAACGCTAGTTGGCAATGGCTCAGTCAGGGCCGGCGCCAGAATGAATCAGTTGGACAGGCATTTGGACTTCCACAATTTATTTGACCGAGACGCACGCCAAGAAGTATCTGAGCGAGCGAAACAGCGCCCCTCTGTCTCAGTATGTGTAGCCCATGTATCTGATGATATCTGGCCAAAAAGAGTATGGCATGTCATAATTTTTTTTCAATGGATTTTATAGTAAAGACATGTAATTTAACTGTAAACATGTATTACCTTTTAATGTGGCATGAACACAAAAATCAGTCATGATGTTTTCATCCAATTGTCAAACAAATCACTTCAAAAAGTAAGTTACCTTCGTACGTTCGTCCCAAATAATTACAGCATCCGAACAGTGCACCGGCCAACTTTCCTTCAATTCACAAGTGTCTGAAACCATCTGACCGGAGAAAGCATCCGAGCGAGCGAAGCAGCACCTCTGTCTTACTATATGTAGCCCATGTATCTGATGGGGTCTGGCCCAAACAATGATGACATGTTATACTCTTTTTGGCCAGATAGCATCAGATACATGGGCTACACATACTGAGACAGAGGGGCGCTGTTTCGCTCGCTCTGATACTTGTCAGCGTCCATCTCGGTCAAATAAATAATCAATATTGAAATATTTGATTTTAGAGGGGCAAGGAGGTACGTTAGGGCGGGCCAGGCCCCTCTAAGACCCGCCCATAACGCAGGCCCTGGGCTCCAGAAAACTACCTTCAAACTGCACACAGAGACATAAAAGGGCTTAGCTGCCAAAATGTCAAACTACACCCCTTTAAAACTATAGAGGTGCACCCCTGGGCTAGATCACTTACATTCAGGAATTTCTCATAGTGGACAGCTGACTCCATGGTGTTGGGGGAGTAATCCAGGGTGTCCTTCCAGGAATGCATCAGGAAGGCTAGACGGAGCTGCCGAGCTGAGGGGAACACACAGAGAACAGCTGTTACCTTGCACGCAGACGCCACGCACACACACAAATACTCCTGACACCCACATTGACATAACATAAAGCCATTGTTTTTGTGGCTACTGAGAAGTCTCTTCACCTGTGTTCTTCGCCAGGGCATCCTTGATGGTGATGAAGTTCTTGAGAGATTTGGACATCTTGCAACCTGCGATGGTCAGGTGACCAGTGTGCAGGAAGTAGCGAACCCAGTGGTCGTTCTCAAAGTAAGCCTGCGTGGACCAAGTATCCTGCTTGTTATTCCACTCGAATACTACGGTTGCGTTCCAATTCCCTACCCTTCTCCCCGAAGTGTGCACTCATTCACTTGCCCTTGTGGACTTTATAAGGAATGAACTGGAGTAAGAAATATGCTGCTACTATAGCCCATGCTCACGCCTTCCAATGCTTTCAAATCCTAGAGGGGGAGTGAACAAGTGCACACTTGGGAGTGCACAAAACGGACCACCGTCCATGTCATAGAAACAGATCACTTGAGACGAAAAACTCTTACCTCGGACTGAGCCAACTCATTATCGTGATGGGGGAATCTGAGGTCAAACCCTCCCCCGTGGATGTCCATGGATTCTCCCAAGATGGAACCAGCCATAGCGGAACATTCGATATGCCAGCCTGGCCGTCCCTTTCCCCAGGGCGAGTCCCAGGACGGCTCCCCCGGCTTAGAGGCCTTCCACAGGGCGAAGTCATTCTGCGACCTCTTCTCACTGAGCTGGTCTGCCGAGACACTCAGGTCTCCTGCAGGCCACAGTGGACAACCAATGACTCACATACATTGTAGCCCTTTGTTTGTTTGTTTTTTAAAGCGCATTATAAATGATTGATATTATCATTGTCATTACCCTCTCCCTCCTGCAACGCTTTCATGTCACCGACCGCTTCAGGTACCAGCTTGCCGTACGCATGCTTCTGGCTGGTGTCAAACTTGGCTGTGTCAAAATAAACGGAACCGTTGGACTCGTACCTGCCGTCAGGAAAATAAAAATAACCAGAGTGAGAGAGAGATGAACAAAGACTTGTTTTAAAACTATATAGGAGGAGGGAGGCCTGACTGATAACGCAGACAATTTCTCCCTTACCCAAAGCCATTGTCTAGGATCTTCTTCACAAAGTCCACGATCTCTGGGCAGTACTCGCTGACCCGGGTGAGTACGTCTGGGGGAAGGACCTGGGGGTTGCACACAGAACAGGTGGGGAAATCAGTGATTTACCAATCATCATCAGATTGGCACTAGAAAAGTAGTAATTTTAATAGTAAAATATGATTAACAATTAGAAATATTAAATGTTACATTACTGCATGGTTTAAATCATAGGGCCCCGTGTTTTTGCACAATCATGTGAAATAATATTTGATCCTGTGTTTTAACCCTTTTCCAGAAATGAGAAGCAATTATCAGAGGATCATCATCATCATCATCATCATTATTATCATTATCAGAGGATGTTACTGGACCATCTGACAGAACGAAAAGGGGACAGTTTGATAAAAAAGCTTTCAATAAAAAGGTAAAAATTCAGGTCATGTGACATGATAGTTATGTGTACTCCTCTGATAAGGAGCATCGACACTAGAAAAGTTCATAGTAAAATACTATTAACAATTCATTATAAATATGAACGTTATATGAGTTGCGTGCGCTTCCACCTACATTCAAGGCGTCCATGTCCTTGTGGTACTCCCCTTCCCAGAACTTTGGAAGAAGAGAGAAGATGGAGTTCTCGGTCACTTGACTGCCAAACTGAGCATCCAACCAATCAGACAGCAGGTCTTTGGCCTCCTCCAGTAACACCTTAAAAAAAAGAACACATTTGACTTCTGTTATGTTGTTTTCTTTTTCGTAAATTGTCTCACAGGAGGTTGGTTGGTTGCAATTTAATTGGGGGGGACGGGGCTCGTGGTAATGACTGGAGCGGAATCAGTGGAATGGTATCAAGTACGTCAAACACGTGGTTTCCAGGTGTTTGATGCCATTCCATTTGCTCCATCCATTTGCAGTTGTAAATGAGAACTTGTTCTCAACTGGCTTACCTGGTTAAATAAAAAATGTAATTCCGGCCATTATTATGAGCCATCCCCTCAGCAGCCTCCACTGGACTGTGTCGAGACAATAAAATGTGACTTGACTTTCTAGCTCAGTCCAAACCTCTGGAAGTGTATTTGACTTATCAGGAGCCATAGAGATTCATGTTGCACAGCAGGGAGGAAATCTTACCTGAGCCAGGCGTTGTATGTCAGCCTCCCCAGCCTTGCTCTCCACCGCCCCCTGCAGGGGTCCCAGGGCAGCAGAGACGGCAGAGTCCAGCCTCTCCAGCATCTGTTTCTTGTCTGGGTCTGTGGTCTCGGCCAGCTTGGCCTGGAAGGGCTGCAAATGATATATATGGAGTGAATGGAATGTTTTGAGGTGGTAATGTGGCATCCAGCGCCAAAGTTCACCTCTCTCTCTCTATATATGTGTGACTGGTTCATTTGCACCCACCACACAGGGGTGAACTTTAGAACCTGAAAGTATACCCAGGATTTTTTTTTTTTTTTTTTTTTTTTTAGTCATTTAGCAGACACTCTTATCCAGAGCGACTTACAGGAGCAATTAGGGTTAAGTGCCTTGCTCAAGGGCATATCGGCAGATTTTTCACCTAGTCGGCTCGGGGATTAGAACCAGCGACCTTTCGGTTACTGGCACAACGCTCTTAACCACTAAGCTACATGCTAAACACTGTTCAACAGTTGACCAATCACTCAGCCACACCTGTAAATAATGACTGATTCATTTGTCATTAACTTTATAGAAACTATAAAAAAGTTTGATGTCTTACCCCTCTGGCACTAAGGACATCCTGCAGTATCTGGGCAACCGCTGGCTTCTTCTCCCTGTACTGTTCCAGGAGGTAGTTCTGTCTGGCCCGCCTGATGATCTGACAGACAGAGAAATTATCACTAACCGTTCAGCCAACCATTCAGTTTGCACAACAGAAGGGCACAATATGTTGTTTTGTACAATCACTGCTTCATTGCTGGTTACCTTGTCATCTATGTCAGTGATGTTCATGCAGTAGAACACGTCATATTTGAAATAGTTCATCAGTATCCTTCGGAGGATATCGAAAGATATGTAAGATCTGGAAAACAAAGGAATCAAATCATTTGATTTGGACACACCGATTTGAACACACATCTGTAAACTGATTTGAACGTTCTACAGCAGGAAATAGTCTTAGTTCTAGACTATTATTTTCAAGAACAGTTATGAGTCAGGAAAGTATGACAGTCTGTTCCATAAAAATGTAATTATCAAAATGTGCACTATGCACATTTTCATTAAAAGATGCACTATGCAGAAATCACTCCACCATTTACTGGTTGCTCAAATTCTAATAGTTTGCCTAATTTCAGTTTATGTGACAAAACAAGCAAGTATAGTGTAGAGACTCATTGTACCATCTAAACCGCTGTGAAATATATTCTCCATAACCAAAAATGTTGTATTTTCAGCTGGTGTACAAAACCGAAAGTAAAAGACGCAAAAACAAAACTTTAGAACGGACAGCATAGAAATAGCACATATAGAACAGATCTACCGCTTCTTAGACTTGCTTTCAATGAGAATGACAGATCTATAACACACATTTCTATGTGAATTTGTCAGGTCAACCAAAAAGTTCCATATGGCACCTTTAAAGTAATTGAAATGCCAGTTAGGTGAGTTGTAAACCCTTATCAGGTTTGCCACCTCGCCTGCACATTGACATATTTCTGTTTTCTTCTTCTATTTGTGACTATTGGACTAAACCTATTGGACTAAACCGCTCTGTGGCGAGGTATGGCTGTCAAACTGCTAGTCTTGTTACTTCCTGAACTGAACTTTACCTGGCATGTCCCATGTGAGAGGCATCATAGACAGTGGGTCCGCAGCAGTACCACAGCACCTTGTTTCCATTCTGGGGAACAAACAGCTCCTGCAATAATAACACTACGGTATTAATAATAGTCAATGCCATTTAGCAGACGCTTTTTTTCCCAAAGCGACTTACAGTCATGCATGCATACATTTTACGTATGGGTGGTCCCGGGAATCGAACCCACTACCCTGGCGTCACAATTGCCATGCTCTACCAACTGAGCTACAGAGATGGGATCAAAATCTAAACCTTTATGCGGTCATTGACATTCATTGTCCTTCTTTCCTATTTGATCATAAGGATTCAGCCATTCAAAAGGGCTCTGAAACAAGCAAAACAAAAGAAGGTAAAAATGTCACCTTGGTGCGTGTGAGGCTGTTGTAGAGTCTCAGCTTTGGCACGTTGGACCCGGCTGGGGCAGACCAGGGGGGCTGGACCCGCTTTCCCTTTACTAAAAAAAACAGAGGACACATTTTATAAGAACATTAGTCAAACTTTTCTCTGAAAAGGGTATGCTGTTAAAATGGTGTCACATTTAAGGTCAGGCAAATGATTGAATTCCATCAAATCTCTGGATTCCCCATTTAAAAAACGTTTGAGGCATTTTGAGTGGTGATTTGAGCGGGCAACTGTCTGAGGGTATGCAAGTCACTGCTCTGTTCTGATGATAACCACCCCATGGGCCCAGATTCACAAAACACTTTTTACGCAAAAAATGTATTCTTAGGAAGGTTTTGTGAATCTGGGCCCTGGTCTCCAGAGCACAGCACACAATGCAGTCGGTGGGCCTTCATCAAAGCTGCAGGCCTGCTAACAGTAGGCCTGCTAACAGTAGGCCTGCTAACAGTAGGCCTGCTAACAGTAGGCCTAGTTTGCGTGGGGGGAGGGGTGGAAAGCAACACACTAGCTAGCCCTCAAGGTGCGTGTCACAAACAAACACTAAACCCACACAGGAAGGAACACACGTGTGATGGGAAAAAAATCAGGGCTGGGAAATACTCAAATTAATCAACAAAAACGGTGGTCCTCCTGCCACTAGCCTTTAACACTGTTGACAAAAGAATACAGGACTTAAAAAAAAAAAAAAAAAAAAAAAAACATTACAGATTTCAATTATTCCAAAATGCTAATCATGCCAATGAGGGGCTGTCAGCAGATCACAAGGGTATCGCCATAAGTCTGAAACTAAAGTGACCAGCTAGTATAATTTATTGTTGTACTACCATATTCCTGGAAAAGGTTGAATTGAGCTTTCGCGTTCACAATGAATGTCACATTTCACTGCAACCATCCATTGTGTGTGACAATAAAACATATTTATTTTTTAGAACATGAGTCATGACAAGCGCTGGAGACAGTAGCTACGAGGATTCTGTGAAAATAGTCGTGACCGGTGTACCGAGCATCACGCAGCCACCAGCACAACGGTCAGGACTATTTCCACAGAATACTCATAGCTACTGTCAAAGTCTCCAGCGTTTGTCATGACTCATGTTCTGGACATGAAAAAAAAAAAAAAAGAACAAACGTTGTATTGTCACCTACACTAGATAGGTGGAGTGAAAGGTCACATTCATTGTGAAAGCGAAAATCAACCTTTACCCATGAGCCACTCCAGCCCCTCATGAGGAGTTCCGTTTTTTTGTGTCCCTCACCCCCATCAAAGGTGCCCATCTCCGATTTAAATACATCCGGGACGCCTGATCATAGCTAGAAGAATGGCATTAATTTCATTGGCAATTGAAAAAGCTAACCTTACTATAGCCGACATTCCAACAATCCAAAGTAACCATGCACTATTGGTCTAGTCTAGGGGGGGATGCCATGACTGCCCTTATGCAGTGGGCTACTCTAGTCTAAGGGGAGCATCCCTATCCTGTCCAGGCCATGGGCCCTGGACTCTACTCACTGCTGCTATCTGGGCTGGGGGTGTCCCGCTGCAGGGCTGCTATGTGCCTGTACCAACGCAGAGCGTGCACGTGCTGCGGGGCCGGGGGCCTGTGCAGGAGCTCAAAGGCCTCCTGGTCCGCCCGAGAGGGGCTGAACCCAGCCAGGTAGCTGCGGGAGCTCAGGTACTCATTCAGGGCCATGGTGGCGGTGACCTCGTCACGTGTGTGCAGCAAGAAGCCATAATCAAAGGCTGTAGAAAACAAGACAGCACACATTCACCCACACCGACAACACACCATTGAAAAACAAACTAATTGGGATTGGTTTCGGTGTCTAGACATGGCAAAGAATTGATGCCCAATAACTTTGTGCTGCTGTATTTGTTAATCAATCCTCTTGCTGATCAATGCCATTTGAAAGCGGATAGCTGGCTAGTAGCTTTGGCTATTTCATCTGATTTTGTTTAACTTAAAAGGCCCAAGCTATCATTTCAACAACCTGACCCTGCCACTTTGTTTGGTGAACTGGCAGATGAGAGTCTAACCTGTCAAATTCATAAATGGAGTTATAGGATGCAATGAGATGTGCATCATATACAGTATATTCATTGTTTATTTACAAATACTCAAACGACAACAAACAATGCTGTATTGACCTTCCATTTTGGGTTTTGACCACATCATTGGTTGTTATGACAGCTGTATTATGATCATAACAGTGCAGGAGGAAATCTTAAAATGTCCCTTTAACAATGTTGAGATACTGTTTGTAGAAGACTAGCTAGCAGTAGTAGCAAATATTTTCACAACCTGTTGTATTGTCACCATTTATGGTTATACTAAAGCGAAAGCTCGATTCGACATTTTCCAGGAATATGGTAGTCCATATTCCTGGAAAATGTCGAATCGAGCTTTCGCTTTCACAATTAATGTGACAATACAACAGTTATTTTTTTCATTACACGACTCATGACAAGCGATGGAAACAGTAGCCATGAGTATTCTGTTAAAATAGTCGTGACCGGTGTACCGAGCATCACGCAGCCACCAGTACACTGGTCAGGACTATTTTCACACAACACTTTTATCTACTGTCACTCTCCAGCCCTCGTCATTACTCATGTTCTGGACATTCATTGTGAAATCTTGATTCAACCTTTTCCAGGAATACGGTAGTATGACCATAACTAGTACTACTAGTTAGATGGCACTGCAATCGACACTAACGGGCTTTAATTTAAATATATTCAGGACGCTTGATCACACCGACAGCATACACAAGAAGTACATTCATTTCCAATGGAACGCTGCGTTTGCCTTACAGCATTGCGTTGCAGTGCGTTCTGTGTGGTGCATACGTTGGATTTATCGAACGTATGCATCAAATTGTATGCGTAGATGGCTTGACAGAAATGGTAGCAGAAGGTGAATGTTGAACTTTTGTTGCACACATCTCCAGGTGATGCTGCGTACATTTTGCCCAATGACGCTGTAGGTGTGTATTCATTCAATTTACTATTGAAATAGCTAGCCTTACCATAGCCAACATTCAATATCCTGCAATAATTTCAAGTCTGAGAACGCGCCTCAAATTATGAATAAACGCATTTGCCTTCAAGAGCCGCTGCTGATATCTGGAAATATTAAAAACATGCATCGATTACAATACTTACCTAACCCTCCCGAGCTTGACATATCACCAGTCTACAATTTCTGATGCAACAACAACGTGCCCGGACGTAGACTCTCGTTTAGACCAATGACCGTATGCTCTAGACATCCGCGTTGCCTCCCGTTCTTTTATGCTAGTCACTAGTTACCACAGTCACAAAGTCAGAAGGCTCAACCAATCAGACGAGAGAGTGTGATGACGCGTGTTCCGGTTCATGGGAAACGCCTCATTTTCGAAATGGAATATCTTGTGTTCATGTTTGGACCAAATTACTAGACATTCCGAACACGAATTGGCAAATGTCACTAAAATTCATAACATTGAGAAAGGGACGAAAGTTTTGGGCAAATGGGTAAATTGTGGGCACAGAGAGGGGGAAAGCCAGGCAAACAACAGCCAAAGAGAAATATGCTGCTGAAGTGAACAAGGCGGCAGTAAACTCAAAGACGGAGCACTGTAATTTACACCACACACCTTTACAACATTAATTTCAGGTAGCTTAGTGGTTAAGAGCGTTGTGCCAGTAACCGAAAGGTCGCTGGTTCTAATCCCCGAGCCGACTAGGTGAAAAATCTGTCGATGTGCCCTTAAGCAAGGCACTTAACCCTAATTGCTCCTGTAAGTCGCTCTGGATAAGAGCGTCTGCTAAAATGACAAAAAAATAAATAATAATAATAATGTTGTAGTACTAACAATGGAATGCTCCTCAATAAAATTGAAGATGGGACTTTAAAAACGGGTGTTCTAACTCTGTGGTCACTAAAGATCCCATGTCACTTATTGCAAGAGTATGTCATGATGAGTACCATTTGATGTGTAATGTGTATATCAAACAGTATTCCTATCGTGTAATACTGTCTATAAAAGCACCATGTATGTAAAGTGTATGAATAATGTATTTGTAACAATATCTGTAAAAAAACAAACATTTCAAACAAAGTTACTTTTGTCCTCCGAAGAAGGGGGTGGATGGGCCAATGCAATACAATATAATGAGTATGTCAGTGGGGTTAGAGTGGTGAGTTTCCTCTTACACTATAAAGAACTTTGGGTGTCTAGAAAAGTGCCATTTAAATCCAATCAATTATTAAATGGTTTTGCCATCTTCCACAGCCTGAAGACCATGCTTTTGTACAGTGTGATTGGCGACAGCTAGTCTTACTGGGGTCCGATACATAACGAAAAATACATTACATTCAAAAGGCTTTTCAATTTACATGCATTTAAAAACATGAACATGTAGTGTGTGTGCATCTATCAGTTACACATACGGTACATGTCAGTGCATACACACAACAAGTAGGTCACGTGGGGGAGAGGCGTTGTGCCGTGAGGTGTTGCTTTATTTGTTTTTTTGAAACCAGGTCTGCTGTTCACTTGCGCTATATTAGATGGAAGGGAGTTCCATGCACTCATGGCTCTGTATAATACTGTACGTTTCCTTGAATTTGTTCTGGACCTGGGGACTGTGAAAAGACTCCTGGTGGCATGTCTGGTGGGGTAAGTGTGTGTGTCAGTGCTGTGTGTAAGTTGACTATGCAAACAATTTGGAATTTCCAACACAATGTTTCTCATAAAAACAAGATGTGACACGGTCAGTCTTTCCTCAACTCATAGCTAAGAGAGACAGGCATGCATAGTATTAATATTAGCCCTCTGATTACATTGAAGAGCAAGACGTGGCGCTCTGTTCTGGGCCAGCTGCAACTTAACTAAGTATTTCTTTGCAGCACTTGACCACACGACTGGACAATAATCAAGATACGATAAAACTAGAGCCTGCAGGACTTGCTTTGTGGAGTGTTGTGTCAAAAAAGCAGAGCATCTCTTTATTACGGACAGACCTCTCCCAATCTTTACAACCATTGAATCTATGTTTTGACCATGACAGTTTACAATCTAAGGTAACACCAAGTAATTTAGTCTCCTCAACTTGTTCAAAAGCCACACCATTCATTAGCAGATTCAGCTGAGGTCTAGAATTTAAGGAATGATTTGTAGCGAATACAATGTTCTTAGTTTTAGTGTTCAGCACCAGTTTATTACTGACCACCCATTCCAAAACACACCGCAACTCTTTAAGGGTTTCAGTGACTTAATTAGCTGTGGTTGCTGATGCGTATATGGTTGAATCATCAGCATACAGTGCATTCGGAAAGTATTCAGACTCCTTGACTTTACACACAATGCCTCACAATGACAAAGCAAAAAAAGTTGTGAAATTTTAGCAAATGTATTAAAAATAAAAAAATGAAATATTACATTTACATAAGTATTCAGACCCTTTGCTATGAGACTCGAAATTGAGCTCAGGTGCATCCTGTTTCCATTGATCATCCTTGAGATGTTTCTACAACTTGATTGGAGTCCACCTGTGGTAAATTGAATTGATTGGGCATGATTTGGAAAGGCACACACACCTGTCTATATAAGGTCCCACAGTTGACAGTGCATGTCAGAGGGAAAACCAAGCCATGAGGTCAAAGGAATTGTCCAAACTGAGCAATCGGGGGAGAAGGGCCTTGGTCAGATCTGGGGAAGGGAACCAAACATATTCTGCAGCATTGAAGGTCCCCAAGAACACAGTGGCCTCCATCATTCTTAAATGGAAGAAGTTTATAACCACCAAGACTAGAGCTGGCTGCCTGGCCAAACTGAGCAATCGGGGGAGAAGGGCCTTGGTCAGGGAGGTGACCAAGAACCCGATGGTCACTCTGACAGAGCTCCAGAGTTCCTCTGTGGAGATGGGAGAACCTTCCAGAAGGACAACCATCTCTGCAGCACTCCACCAATCAGGCCTTTATGATATAGTGGCCAGACGGAAGCCACTCTTCAGTAAAAAGGCACAAGTTTGCCAAAAGACACCTAAAGACTCATCAGAAACAAGATTCTCTGGTCTGATGAAACCAAGATTGAACACTTTTATCCTGAATGCCAAGCGTCACGTTTGGAAGAAACCTGGCACCATCCCTACGGTGAAGCATGGTGGTGGCATTATTTTTGTTTTTATACATTAGCAGAATTTTCATTAAACCTGTTTTTGCTTTGTCATTATGGAGTATTTTGTGTGTAGATTGATGGGGACAACAATGTAATCCATTTTAGAATAAGGCTGTAACGCAACAAAATGTGGAAAAAGTCAAGGGGTCTGAATACTTTCCGAACGCACTGTACATGGGGCTCCTGAGTGGCGCAGTGGTCTAAGGCACTGCATCGCAGTGCTAACTGTGCCACTAGAGATCCTGGTTCGAATCCAGGCTCTGTCGCAGCCGGCCGCGACCGGGAGACTCATGGGCGGCGCACAATTGACCCAGTGTTGTCCAGGGTAGGGGAGGGAATGGCCGGCAGGGATGTAGCTCAGTTGATAGAGCATGGGTTGTGGGTTCGATTCCCACGGGGGGCCAGTATAAAAAAAATATGTGTTCACTAACTGTAAGTCGCTCTGGATAAGAGCGTCTGCTAAATGACTAAAATGTAAAATGTAATGTAAATGTACATGGACACACATGCTTTGTTTAATGCCAGTGGCAGGTCATTGGTAAAAATACAAAAGAGTAGAAGGCCTAGAGAGCTGCCCTGCGGTACACCACACTTTACATGTTTGACATTAGAGAAGCTTCCATTAAAGAAAACCCTCTGAGTTCATATGGCAGAGGTTGAAAAGCCATAACACATACATTTTCTCAACAGGTTATGGTCAATAATATCAAAAGGCTGCACTGAAATCTAACAGTACAGCTCCCACAATCTTCTTATTATCAATTTCTTTCAACCAATCATCAGTAATTTGTGTCAATGCATTACATATTGAGTACCTTTTTCTATAATCATGTTGAAAGTCTGTTGTTAATTTGTTTACAGGGAAATAGCATTGTATTTGGTCAAATACAATTTTTTTCAACAGTTTGCTAAGAGCTGGCAGCAAGCTGATAGGTCCGCTGTTAGACCCAGTAAAGGCCGCTTTACCACAGTGGTGGAAACTGGTACAAAATACCAAAAAGGTGGACTGCAAGGCTATGTTAAGTTAAATAAAATGACTTAACATTCTTTATTTGGTGCCAAATAAAGTAACAGGGTTGAAGTTTCTTAAAATCAGCCAATTGATAAAATTGAAATTTCTGTGAAACTGTGTACGTTTTACTTGTGGATCTTGAAAATAAAGTTACAAAATAAAAATGTGTCAAGTTGTTGGTCTACATGCCATTTGGAAAACAATGCAGATATTGGGCTAAACCTGATACAGTAGGCTTGCAAGCCGAGTTTGAATAAGACATCTGATTAGCACTTTACATTTAGAACGGTTGGTTTTATTAAAAGCTAATGAATAACAAAAATTATTAATGGATCACTAGATAAAATAAATACATGTCTCTCGTCTGCCCCTGCAGTATACGCGTCATCACACTCCCTCATCTGATTGGTCGAGTAGGCGGGCCTTCTGCCTTTGGCTGTGGTAACTTATATTCGATCAAATAAACCTCACCTGGCAAATAAGCCATTCATTTTTTGTTGTTGACCAAATTCGACACTCATTGACCTCCATACAAAAACTCCTTGCTTGGTGGGCGAAACAACGAAACACCGCCACCTGCTGGAGGGAGACAGATTTTTCGCCAAGTTGGACCTCTCTCTTCCTCTCTGGTTGTAGACATTTTATATCTCAATGGTTGCCTCCCACAATTTTCAAATAGGGCTCCGACAAATATGATCTTTTATATTGACAAGATGGTTGCGCGACTGCTATAACAATGGAAATGCATGTCCTCAAAGATGGAAGGCAGGCGAGAGGAGGCGAGATCAGGTGGGACCATTCTAACCAATGAGAGGGCAGATATGCGTGTGAACAACAGGCACAACTCAGATATTAAGTAGCTTTTTTCAAAGTTGCCGAAATGCCACGTGTCCACTTCTATCACTGCATTCGTAACAAAATAAACATTACGAAACTTCTATTCAATCAAATAAGGCTCACGTAGGAAATTAGCTATTCCATTTTTTGTTGACCAAATTTAACAATCTCTCATTGACCTCCATACAAAAATTCCTCACTTCGTGGTCTTATGTTCGTGGACACAGTTTGGGCTGAGTAATCCCTCTCGCTTCACCTCTTCTTCTCTGGCTCTGACGAAAGGTGGAAATGGATTCTCAATCCTTGTAAGTGCAGTGGCGGTCGTTGCCGTTTAAGATGAGGGAGAACGATTATTGTTTTCATGAGCATGGCCTTATTTCTATTACAGCATATTAGATGACTGTCATTCATATTCCATTCACCCAGTTCCATGTAACGTCGATAGGTTTAGGCTACTACATGATACTCTAATTTTCCCTATACCCATCACGAGGATGCTGCAACCTAGCCTATGAATGAAAGCTTACAACATAGGTGCACAGGTTGAGAGACATTTTTGTAATCAAGGTGACAGACAGTGACACATTCAATACCACCTTGCACCCTCTTGCCGTTTCGTTCCGTTTAAGAAACGTTCAACAGAATCGGCAGAATAAATACACCCCTGATCACACGCAAATACAGTTCACTTTCATAGCAGCCACACACAAACAGCATGAACATTTTGCTCTTTGCATAATTCCTTTTCGCATCTACGTGCTGTCCTCTCAACTTTTCGCTTCACTTATGGACTTCAGTGCACAACACGTCAGCAGTCTGTGACCAGGTTCCAAGCCAAACCTTCATAATAACCACTAACCGCTACACACAGCCTACATCATTGTCACCATATTAGCTAATAACGTCATAGTCAACATACAGTGGGGAGAACAAGTATTTCATACACTGCCAATTTTGCAGGTTCTCCTACTTACAAAGCATGTAGAGGTCTGTAATTTTTATCATAGGTACACTTCAACTGTGAGAGATGGAATCTAAAACAAAAATCCAGAAAATCACATTGTATGATTTTTAAGTAATTAATTTGCATTTTATTGCATGACATAAGTATTTGATACATCAGAAAAGCAGAACTTAATATTTGGTACAGAAACCTTTGTTTGCAATTACAGAGATCATACGTTTCCTGTAGGTCTTGACCAGGTTTGCACACACTGCAGCAGGGATTTTGGCCCACTCCTCCATACAGACCTTCTCCAGATCCTTCATGTTTCGGGGCTGTCGCTGGGCAATACGGACTTTCAGCTCCCTCCAAAGATTTTCTATTGGGTTCAGGTCTGGAGACTGGCTAGGCCACTCCAGGACCTTGAGATGCTTCTTACGGAGCCACTCCTTAGTTGCCCTGGCTGTGTGTTTCGGGTCGTTGTCATGCTGGAAGACCCAGCCACGACCCATCTTCAATGCTCTTACTGAGGGAAGGAGGTTGTTGGCCAAGATCTCGCGATACATGGCCCCATCCATCCTCCCCTCAATACGGTGCAGTCGTCCTGTCCCCTTTGCAGAAAAGCATCCCCAAAGAATTATGTTTCCACCTCCATGCTTCACGGTTGGGATGGTGTTCTTGGGGTTGTACTCATCCTTCTTCTTCCTCCAAACACGGCGAGTGGAGTTTAGACCAAAAAGCTCTATTTTTGTCTCATCAGACCACATGACCTTCTCCCATTCCTCCTCTGGATCATCCAGATGGTCACTGGCAAACTTCAGATGGGCCTGGACATGCGCTTGCTTGAGCAGGGGGACCTTGCGTGCGCTGCAGGATTTTAATCCATGACGGCGTAGTGTGTTACTAATGGTTTTCTTTGAGACTGTGGTCCCAGCTCTCTTCAGGTCATTGACCAGGTCCTGCCGTGTAGTTCTGGGCTGATCCCTCACCTTCCTTATGATCATTGATGCCCCACGAGGTGAGATCTTGCATGGAGCCCCAGACCGAGGGTGATTGACCGTCATCTTGAACTTCTTCCATTTTCTAATAATTGCGCCAACAGTTGTTGCCTTTGCACCAAGCTGTTTGCCTATTGTCCTGTAGCCCATCCCAGCAGGTCTACAATTGTATCCCTGATGTCCTTACACAGCTCTCTGGTCTTGGCCATTGTGGAGAGGTTGGAGTCTGTTTGATTGAGTGTGTGGACAGGTGTCTTTTATACAGGTAACGAGTTCAAACAGGTGCAGTTAATACAGGTAATGAGTGGAGAACAGGAGGGCTTCTTTAAAAAAACTAACAGGTCTGTGAGAGCCGGAATTCTTACTGGTTGGTAGGTGATCAAATACTTATGTCATGCAATAAAATGCAATGGCGGTGTTGAAAAGTAATAAAGGGGAGTATATATATAAAAAACATGGGGGATTGGAAGTGATGCAGACAATTACATTGATAGAAGATACAATATATCTGCAATATTAAGCTGATCCATCCCCCCCCAAAAAAATAAAAATAAATAAAATGCAAATTAATTACTTAAAAATCATACAATGTGATTTTCTGGATTTTTGTTTTAGATTCTATTGGGGATTTATTATTCTCCTAAATTGATGGGATGACTAACTTAGAAAGAATGCATTCTTGACTGGGCTAATGTAGGCTGTGACACCTGGGAGGCTGTGATTGATGTGAAGAGCTGTTTTAGGGGGTAGAATGAGATAAGGATTGTGTCTCCAGATGCTGGAATATACTGGTTCTTTGTGATCTGTGAGCCTTCCTTGGACATAGGAATGATGTCTAAGGGAGCTGGCTCTTCTCACTATGATAGGTTGTTATGATGAACGTAATGCCTGGTAACAGAAGAGGCTGGCAACAGGGGTGCATCAATGGATTGGCTGAGTAAGTTTAAACCACGCTCAAGTCTCTACTCTAATTGGCCAGCAGAGAAGTGGGAAATTCCCTCTGTCAGAGTATTTGAATATTGAATCTGGAACAATGTCTTTAGTTCTCTGGGGTGCCCTGCGAGGTATCTCAGAGAGCCCGTATATACGAAACATCATATTTACCATTGAAGGTTTTTGCATTAATTAAAATAACTAGTATATCTTAGAAGTCGTGTTGACCTCTTTTGTTCCTAATACCAGATTTGAATTGACGCGACTTTGACAATTCCGTCTCTCACAGTTGAAGTGTACCTATGATAAATTACAGACCTCTACATGCTTTGTAAGTAGGAGAACCTGCAAAATCGGCAGTGTATCAAATACTTGTTCTCCCCACTGTAGCTACTAGAACTAACACGTTAGTAAACCTTTTACAATCATGCAGTACAGTGTACAGTCAGCAAGAATTTTAGCAGTTACACCGGCGGGCCCCGGTGGCAATAAATTAATAAAACCAAAAGCTTACCTTGACTTGGAAGAGTTCCAGTGTTGGATAGCCATAGACAGCTAGCTAACATGGCATCCCTCTCTGTTTGAGCCGGGTGTTTGAGTAGGCTAAACTAGCTAGCTGCATTTGCTAGCTTAGTGAAAGTGAAAAAAATACAACTAAATACAGCTAGCTCTCCAACTTCATTTTTAAAGAAATGAATGAGTTCAAAACTGTTCAACTATTGTCTTTCTCTCTTTGAGTCAACTACTCACCACATTTTATGCACTGCAGTGCTAGCTAGCTGTAGCTCATGCTTTCAGTACTAGATTCGCTGATCCTTTGATTGGGTGGACAACAGGTCAGTTCATGCAGCAAGAGCTGTGATAGGTTGAAGGGCATCCTATGGGAAGTTGTCATAATTATTAATTAATAAGTATATGGAAGGGGGTGAAAACCATGAGCCTCCTAGGTTTTATATTGAAGTCTATGTACCCAGAGGAGGAAGGAAACTAGCTGTCCTCCGGCTAC
Source organism: Coregonus lavaretus (assembly GCF_964263955.1). Taxonomy (NCBI): domain Eukaryota; kingdom Metazoa; phylum Chordata; class Actinopteri; order Salmoniformes; family Salmonidae; genus Coregonus; species Coregonus lavaretus. The sequence goes on from NW_028156341.1 coordinate 28,448, forward strand.
ACCATGGTGCTACCCTACAGAGTGCTGCTGAGGCTACTGTAGACCTTCATTGCAAAACAGTGTGTTTTAATCATTTTTTTGTAGGCTAAGGCCCAGTTTTCTGTGACATTTTAGTGACAGAGGGCATGGGTAGGAAGGCCACACTTGCATACAACCACACACGAAGAAGTTTCACTTTCACATGACATTTTACATTACATTTTAGTCATTTAGCAGACGCTCTTATCCAGAGCGACTTACAGTTAGTGCATACATTATATATTTTTCCCCCTGTGGGAATCAAACCCACAACCCTGGCATTGCAAACGCCATGCTCTACCAACTGAGCTACATCCCCTGCCGGCCATTCCCTCCCCTACCCTGGACGACGCTGGGCCAATTGTGCGCTGCCCCATGGGTCTCCCTGTCGCGGCCGGCTACGACAGAGCCTGGATTCGAACCAGGATCTCTAGTGGCACAGCTAGCACTGCGATGCAGTGCCTTAGACCACTGCGCCACTCGGGAGAACACATGGAGCACAAAGAAGAATGAACATTGAGAATTGACATTGATTAAAGAAAAAGAAATGAATTGGGACTGGAATTTAGTAAGATAATAATTAAAATGTTAAATATGTTAAATGTTAAAGGTTGAAATATACAGTGGGAGATATTAAAGGGTGATTAAAGTAATGCAGTAAAATGGTTAAGAATGTTATAATGATGTTTGCTTTTAGGGTACAATGTATATTAGACCATGTTTGATGGGCCTTGGGGACAAGGCCATAGGGCCTGTAGGAGTTTGGCAATGAGATGTTATTATGTTTAAACGTTTAAAATATTAGATGTTTAGGATGTAAGGGGGGTAATGAGTTAGGTAGGAGTTAATAAGTTAGGTTGGAGTGAGATTATAATTGAGTGGAGTAAGGAAGGTTCTTTAAAAATTAGTGTTTTAAAAGTTAAAGAAGTATATTAAAGGTGCTAGCTTCTGGAAATCCCCAGGTGAGAGCAGACAGGAGGTTGAAGCGTACGTCCTGCTTAGGTGAGAAAAGGGCAGGGCTTAGGGGGTGCTGAAAAAGCAACTTTTGAGCAATGGCCGCATTGGGTGTCCACCACTGAGTGCATCATTTGAGCAGGTGTTGGCCACAATGAGTTAGCAGAAAAGAAGATGGAGGGTAGGAGGCATGATTTTGGAGAAGGGGAGGACTCCCTTTGACCTTGACCTTTTGGAACCTGTCACCTGCTGGAATAAGTTTTTTTGCTGTAGCTTCTGAGCTAAAAATATATTGAGCTTTTTATTATATTCGTATTTAGATTTGTATTGTACTTAGTGAATCCTTAAGGTTACCTCATTGATAGAAGTGTGTTAAAGTAGTTGTTAGAGTTTTTAGACACAGTCTGAGGGACTGATCATCCTGAGGGGGGAGCCAAAAAACTGTTTATAAAGTTGTAGAAGGTAAGAAACTGTTTTTCTTGTTATTGAATGTTGTGCTAAAATTGTAATAGACAAATAATATTTTATTGGCAACCCAATAAGGGTTTAGTTAAGGGCGCTGAAGCTCTTTCAATTTAATTCACTGTTGATTTTCACTTATCATTGATTGGTGATATTGATTTGTGATTTATTGATCTGAGATTTTAATGCCCGTTTCTGGAATTTGGAATAAACTTGCTTTATTGTTCTGAAACCCTGTGTCATCAAAGAGTCATACAAGTGCATGGCGTTTTACTCTAGGTTTCTGAAATAGACTTGATTAATTGAGGATTTTTAGCATCTGGTTAGTTAGTCTATCGGGAACCCGAGTGGCTGGTATAAAGGAACCTAACCTGAGACCGAACTATAGGTACTGAGTGCATTGGTAGGAGTCGTAGGGAGGGGCGTCTCTGGGCTAAAGCCAACCCAGAGGAGTGTGACCCACTCATAGTGTACTGAAGTGGAAGCTCTGGCCTGGACAATCCTGAGAAGGCGCCGGGTGAAGAAGCGTAGGCAGTCGACTTCGGGGATAACCCACTTTACTGTAAGGCCCTTACTGTTGAGGTTGAGGAACAGTCCCTAGCTGTATACTAGCTCAGTGGTAAGGCAGAGCGGCATCTATCAGATCTGTGGGAATTAATGAGGAGGATTAACTGACCTGCTATTGGGTAGGTAGGGGCGAGTTGAATTGTTAAATCCTGCAGAGGTGGTATTTTAGCTTTGACAATATGGGCGCTCGTCCGGGGGTTTGCAAGCTTTGGGATTTGGAAATCTCGACTGGGATAGATCCGTGGAAATCCTTGGACTATTTGGGGATATAGGAAATATACGCAATAGTGTTGAGAATTTATGAGATTCTTGGAACTTTGTGGCAGCTTTGTAGGTGATCTACTTGAACAGATCCTTAAACAGAGGGAGTTACTACAGAGGAAAGGTTCAGAAAGATCTTTAGATTATTAAAGGCAGTCGGAGGCCGTGACTATAAATAAATTGTGTTAAAGGAGTCAAAGTTTTGACGAGACTGAAACTCTTGGCTGGTGTAAGTTAGGAAATGTGGAACGTGCTAAAATATAATTATAAAGGGAATAGCTAAATTGGGGGTATCATTGGCGCCCAAACCGGGAAAGGAGCAAACTAACTAGCTATAGACTTTACTGTGTAACAATGAGTAAATCAGAGTAAACCCCTCGGGCATCCTGGCAGCCAATGGTGAAGCATCTACCTGGTTCTCTGTCAAATTGGAATGTAGAAGAGGAATTTAATGGAAGAACACAGATGATTTTAGTAGATCTGTGTAATGAATATATGACTTGTGGTGCCGGGGGTATCTAAATGGATAAGAGATCAATTAGGAGAAAGATATTGGACGGCATGCCAACAAAACCAAATAAACTTAACTAGGGTGATAAAGGAGCCAGATCCTGGAGTAAATGAATGAAGTTGTTATTAAAATGGATAGTTTAGGGCAGTATGGGGTTAGTGTAGAGGTCTCAGGGGCAGGGGTGTTAAAAGCAACAGGGAGGGTACAAGATGGGCTCTGACATAAAAGGAATCAAGTGGCAATAGTTATGCAGGAGGCCCTTACTGAAATTAGGAGAGTGTATGAAAGAGTACCTAAGCAATATAGACAGGGAGAAATTGTAGGAATAGCAATAATAGTAAGGGGGATTCATAGACCCGGTTGACTTCCTGGTAAGGAATATAGGGAAGGAATGGGAAGAAAAGAAGGAAGGCACAGGGTGGAATACCCCATGAGGAATGGTGGAAGCAGAGAGAAAGGCACAGGGTGGAATACCCCATGAGGAATGGTGGAAGCAGAGAGAAAGGCACAGGGTGGGCTCCCCATGGGGAATGGTGGAAGCAGAGAGAAAGGCACAGGGTGGAATCCCCATGAGGAATGGTGGAAGCAGAGAGAAAGGCACAGGGTGGGCTCCCCATGAGGAATGGTGGAAGCAGAGAGAAAGGCACAGGGTGGGCTCCCCATGAGGAATGGTGGAAGCAGAGAGAAAGGCACAGGGTGGAATTCCCCATGAGGAATGGTGGAAGCAGAGAGAAAGGCACAGGGTGGAATTCCCCATGAGGAATGGTGGAAGCAGAGAGAAAGGCACAGGGTGGAATACCCCATGAGGAATGGTGGAAGCAGAGAGAAAGGCACAGGGTGGCTCCCCATGAGAAATGGTGGAAGCAGAGAAAAAGGCACAGGGTGGGCTCCCCATGAGGAATGGTGGAAGCAGAGAGAAAGGCACAGGGTGGGCTCCCCATGAGGAATGGTGGAAGCAGAGAGAAAGGCACAGGGTGGGCTCCCCATGAGGAATGGTGGAAGCAGAGAGAAAGGCACAGGGTGGAATACCCCATGAGGAATGGTGGAAGCAGAGAGAAAGGCACAGGGTGGAATCCCCCATGAGGAATGGTGGAAGCAGAGAGAAAGGCACAGGGTGGGCTCCCCATGAGGAATGGTGGAAGCAGAGAGAAAGGCACAGGGTGGAATACCCCATGAGGAATGGTGGAAGCAGAGAGAAAGGCACAGGGTGGAATCCCCATGAGGAATGGTGGAAGCAGAGAGAAAGGCACAGGGTGGGCTCCCCATGAGGAATGGTGGAAGCAGAGAGAAAGGCACAGGGTGGAATCCCCATGAGGAATGGTGGAAGCAGAGAGAAAGGCACAGGGTGGGCTCCCCATGAGGAATGGTGGAAGCAGAGAGAAAGGCACAGGGTGGAATCCCCATGAGGAATGGTGGAAGCAGAGAGAAAGGAACAGGGTGGAATCCCCATGAGGAATCGATTTTGGTAGCTAGTATCAGACTACAACGTTAGAGTTACAAATGCTTAATGACAATGACTTGGACAATAGCTTCCAAAAATGTATTACAAAGAAGAAGAAAAAAAACTTGCTACCTAGTCATAAAAGAAAGACATTTAAACTTACCCACTATGACAGCTAACAGCTGGGATTCATTGGTGGACATTGCACAATCAGTCTGTGGTAAACTGGTGACGCACATCGTGATTGACAGGTGGTTGTGCTAGACAACACGGCCCATGTGAGCTGTCACCAACCAACCAGACTAATTGGTTAGAAGAAACAGGTCCCACCTCCCAGAGCTTCTGCTCTCTCTCCTAGCTTGCACATCTACAAATCCTTTTTTCACGGTAGGGCGCTAAAGTAGTGCCAAAAGTCTGAGTGTGCGAAATTGACATTCGCAGGTGTACAGATGCAATTATTGCTCGCAAATATTAACTTACAAGTTTGCGAATGCGATTAGAACTACACGTTCATAACTCATCAGTTACACACTTGCAAATTGTGTTTACAACGACAAATCTATTCTACACGCTCAAATCATTATGTCAATGATTTTACATCCATACGGGTTCATCTGCCCAGCCTAGACCACTGAGGTATAATAACAACTGGAGACGGCGTCCAAGATGTCCAACCTTAGTGTTCAAGGTAATCTACTCACGTTCGCATACGCCGATCCATGGACCGTCTATATCCGGGTTATAAGGACCAACATCACATGTGCACTAGCATCGAGTTCCGGTCATAGCGACTTTGATCAAGGGAGGAGGAAATGGAGTCCCTAGAGAGGGCCAGAATGAGATGTTAGGAGAAGTGCAGTATTATCACAAGGAGACGTATACTTGGAATACGTAGGAAGAATGGAAGGAAAGAGAGAGGTGGAGGTTGAAGACAGTGAGAGAGGCAGAGGGTGGGATTGAATCTGTTGAAGATGGTGGGAAAAAAAGGGAGATGGTAGGTCGAAGAAGTGTGAGCTGTCCGCAGGATCCAGTTCTGGAGGCGAAATAGAAGTGAATGAGGGCGAATTACCAGAGGTGGCAGGTTTGGTGAGGTTCTTGGAGCCCGAGCCTTGCACCGATGGTCAGGATAAAGATGAGTCTGTTACGGTAGGAGTGACATTTTTGGAGAAAGTGGACCCCTGCCTTTTGTCTGATTCATATGTGGTTTCAGGGTGGGTGAAAATGGAGTTGGGTGCTGAGGAGTCGGTGAAGGTAACCCGAAGTGGGCTTGTGATAATTGTCTGTGTTTCTGTTGGTCAGAGGGAGTCTGCGCTCCACGCCACACGAATAAGGACAAAAGCGGTGACTTGTTTTTCTCTCAAGAACAGGGCGCCATTGAAAGGAGTGATTACTGGGGTAGCGGTAAATGTGAAGGTGGACCAGATGAAGGGGAAGATTCCTGGTGTTTGTGATGATCGTTGTTTGGTGCGACGCAGACAGGGTGGCGTGAGTGGTGAAACAGAAGAGCCATTGTCTGTTCTTTTGAGTTTTGATGTTGAGTCTTTGTCCGACAAAGTGATGTTAGGATATTTCAGTTATACCGTATGAGATTTTGTGCCGAATCCATTACTTTGTTACAGGTGTCAAGGTTATGGGCATGTGGCAGCAGTGTGTAGGAGGGTGGCTCCTAGGTGTGTAGAAGGGCAATGAGACAAAGGAATGTGTAGTATAGGTAAAGAAGTGGTATGTGTTAATTGTAGGGGTGCCCATGGTGCTGGGAATCAGAAGTGTCCGGTGCGAGAGAGGCAGGTTGAGGTTACCTGGGTTAGAGCAATGCAGAGGGTGTCGTATGCTGAGGCTGGGAAGAAAGTAGAGGAAGATGGGTCAAGGGTCCTGAGAGGATCCCTGTGAGTAGTAGATCTGTGCCAACACAGAGGGATAGGCCAACGAATGACATATGCTTCAGTAAGATTGGCTTCTTAGAGTTTATAGCAATGGTTATCAACTGTACCGCAGGGATGGAACGTAAGTCGCAGAAAATAGAGGTTGTGGTGGCAGCTGCAGAGAAGTATTTGGGTGTACGAGATTTGACTTCAGAAGAGTTACAGGGTGTGTTGAGCGGTGGTGTCCCGTCCTCCCAGGCCGTTGGCCTCACGGAAGAAGAAGTGCACTAGCACCAGAGAGGAAGAGAGAGGCGCAACTCCAGCAGGTGGCGTTGTTTTGCTCACCAAGCAAGGAGTTTTTGTATGGAGGTCAATGAGTGTCGAATTTGGTCAATAAAAATGGAATGGCTTATTTGCTCAGTGAGGTTTATTTGATCGAATAGACGTTTCATAATGCTCAAGTTGTTACGAGCGTACTGATATGTAGGACACGTGGCATCCCGGCAACTTTGAGAAAAAACACTTTATATCGGAGTTGTCTCGAGATGGTTATGCATATTCATGGCATGAGGCTTGTAGCATAGCATCTCTCTCCATTGAAAACAGGTGGTTGTTGTCAACAACCCTCATCAAATATTCAAAAAAGAATTACAATAATGAAAGTGTTTTTATAAGGAATTTTCAAATCTGACTTTTCTATGTGGCTGTGTATGGAATTCTGGGCCGGGTGTCAGTTATACTGCAGTACCGAAGCCAAACTGTAGGAGCAGTCGAAACCGTGCTTCTAGACCGGAACCCTGGCCCCATCGGATAGACAGTCAGCCTTCAATATGTCCTATCTATGCAACCTGGAACATGCCAGAGCGTCCGACGTAGCCCAGCGTGTAGTAGCTAGCTAACTTGGTGTCGTTGAAATCGCAGCTGAAATGTATTTGTACTAAAATATATTTGAAAGGAGTCATTTGAAGATACTATGTGAGTTTGATTGTTGATTTCACCTGCTATCAAACTATTTAGCTAGCTAGCTGTCTAACGTTAACATAGCTAACTAGCCAGCGCTTCCCACAATTTGCTGCCAGTTAGCTACCTAGCTAGCTAGCTAGCTAGTTAGTTAGGTAATGGCAGAACAAGCGGTCTGTTAGTTAACAGATGAATGTCACAACAATTAGCTATATTAACCAAACAAGGCAACTGGCTAGTATCTCTGCCTTGGAATTCACAAAGTTGACTCGGCATTAACGTTAGCTAGCTAACGTTAGCTGACATCAAAGATATTTATAACTGACCCCTTCTGTCTGTGCTGATATCTTGCTTGGAGACCATGGTTCTGTTGATACAGTGTGGTTGCGTTTCAGGCTGTCTTTTATGCAGTCGTGCTGCGCATCTGTCATTGGCCAAACTCAAATAGTCCTGCTTTATCACACCATTACGTTACTAGATTTTTGCTCACTGAATGGAACAAATGCTTCCCACCCACTTGTCACATCTGTTTGAGAGAAGGTCCTTTCTAAGTAGCTCATGAGTGGGTGGGTCCTTTCTAGCTAAGTAGCTCATGAGTGGGTGGGTCCTTTCTCGCTAAGTAGCTTACCAGAGAAGGTCATTTTATTCTAGAAGCCAGTGTGCTTCAGGTTTTATCTTGTGATGAAGGGACTGTGTGTTTTGGTGATGTTTTGTTATGTTTTTTCGACTGTAGAGAACCTCTGGCAGAGTCATGGCAGAAGCTCACCAGGCTGTGGCGTTCCAGTTCACCGTCTCTCCAGACGGCATTGATCTGCAGCTGAGCCACGAGGCCCTGAGACAAATCTACCTGTCTGGCCTGCACTCCTGGAAGAAAAAGTTCATCCGCTTCAAGGTGCTTTGTCTCAAGGGAAATTGCCGCCAGGCATAGCAGTACCAAGTTATACCAGACATAAAACGACAGCAGACGACATAAATACAAACAAACAAACAGTGATGTTGATGTGTCAAACAGCTGAATATCATTTCCTTCACAGAATGGGGTGATGACCGGTGTGTACCCTGGCAGTCCCACCGGCCTGATGTTAGTGGTGGGGTTGTACATGGGGAGGGCAAAGTACGTCCAAGCTGACCCTTCCTTCGCACTGTTCACCAAAGTGGGTGCTCACCTGCCTGTTAGGTAAAGTCTCAACTCACTCACTCGCTATCCCATAGATACAATTACATTTTAGCATGTTTATGGCCAGTAAGGGATGCTTTGCCTCTCTCCTTGCAGTCGCTACATGTCCTTGGAGAACCAGCAGGTGGTTGGCGGGGTGCTAGTTGGCACAGGGCTCTGGGTGGCTGTCTTCTTCACCATGCGAACTGCACTCAAGTGGCTGCTCTCCTGGCATGGATGGATGTATGCCTGTCATGGCACCGTGCCGTGGAGGACACGCATCTGGCTGGTGAGTCGACTGCAAACAACCATGTCACGTGTTGCCCTGTGGGGAAACCAATGCCGGGTAGAGGTGGGGCTACAGAAATATGATACCTAGAAAGCTCATAACTATGTCAGAAATATTTCCCCCCGACCAAATAGACAAAAGACTGGGGGGGAAAAAAAGATGAACCTTTTATTTGAAGGTAGACTTCTCCTTTAACAGACCCATAATTGTGAGTGCAGGTACTGGTGAAGATCTTCTCCGGCAGGCGAAATCCCCAGTTGTACAGCTTCCAGACATCGTTACCACAGCTCCCTCTGCCCTCAGTGAAGGACACCATCAATAGAGTGAGCAACAGGAACAAAGCAAATCGCAGCTTTATCCATCACAACCATTTACTAGAGGGGTACAATGTGGCGATTTATAGAACTCCTGAAGGTGTGCCATGTTAGATTGTCATACATGTTTCCTCTGCTAGTACCTTGAATCTGCCCGTCCTCTCATGGACGACGAACAGTACTTGAGGATGGAGGGTCTCGCCAAGGATTTTGAGAAAGGCCTGGGTCCTAGACTTCAGTGGTACCTGAAACTCAAATCTTGGTGGGCTACAAACTATGTGAGTCACATTAATTAAATATGGTTTTCATCAGATTTTCTTAGATAGCTTAAAACATTTTCCATAGCTTTTCGAATGATCTGACATGTCTGGCTGTTCTCAGGTCAGTGACTGGTGGGAGGAGTACATCTACCTAAGAGGCCGTGGACCAATCATGGTCAACAGCAACTACTATGCAATGGTAAGAGTCAGTACTAGCATTGTATATCGTCAAGCTGCTACGAATGAGGGGGTAATAGTATCACAGAGTTTCTAAACCCAGAGGCGCAACATCGCCAAACTTCCGGGAACGCTTGCGAAACAGATCAAACAGAACAGGGTTTGAGAAGTGCAAAATTATTCCTTCGTTGTTAATTTTGTCGAAATCTAAAGGCACAACCTAGATTCGAGCCAATGTCTTAAGTAGTTGGAACATTCTATTACTCCAACCTCGTGAAAGTGACAAACTGACACATTTTGAATTTTCATCAAAAACAGTACCTTTGATTTTAAGGCCTGCACGTTCCGCAGTTTGGCGCGAGACGACCGTTAGAACCGATGATGTGTTTCTACACATGAGCTTAGCTAGCCAAGCCTCTATGACATTGCCTACAAGTGTGATCGGGGATTTCTATTGGAGAAGCAGTTTTAGTCTATTTTCTTACTGTACTGTCTGACAACATTATGTGTTGTTAATATTATTATGTGTTTATGGATGTTTACCAATTTGGCAATTCATCAGAGTATTTGATCGGATTATCTCTTGTCAATATTTCTCTTTATCCATTGTCATTCTATTTTTCATTCATTCAGTTGATTGTCAGCTTTTTCTCCATTCTCACTCCCTCTCTCTTAGGACTTCCTGTATGTGTTTCCCACCAGTCTGCAGGCCGCTCGGGCAGGCAATGCTATCCATGCCATCATGCTGTACAGGAGAATGCTGGACCGAGCGCAGATCAAACCGGTAAAGAGCCTTCACTTTTGGTCGCTGCTTCTCATCTAAGTGTTATTTTCTTTATGACCCTAATGTGTATTCCTCTTCCCTATTTAATACCAAATGACATAAATATCACTGTTTCTGTTTCACACTTGCGGACGGGATGTTATCTCTGGTGCAGCTCTTTGCACTGGATAAAAGAGTTCCTCTTTGCTCCGCCCAATGGGAGCGCTTGTTCAATACTTCCCGCCTCCCAGGCCTGGAACGGGGTAAGAGGAGGGAGCGTTATTGTCACAGACGAGCTTTGGATCCAGCATACCCCACCCTTATCCCACCCCCATTTCTGTCCCCATAGAATTCCTCACCAGCCATGCCCGTTTCACCAGCATGTTCCATGAAAACAAACTCATGTATCACCCATTTGGCCTGCATTCATAACTGTTTGGTACTGTCTGACACTGTAGGTGATTGTAAGTCCTTATCTACACTTATGGTTATTGTACAGAAATATAGTTTATTTTGACCCAGACGAGTGAATTTATCAGGTCTGTAACATGCTGGTGAAATAGGATCAGCTATCTCAAACCCTTCCCAATCCCCTCCAATCATTCCCTTCAAATCCCCTTCCATCTGTCTTTCTTTCTCTTCTCTTCTGTGAGCCGTTCTGGTTCCTCCATCACCCCCCCCCCCCCCCCCGTAGCCCCCCTCCCATCAGTTTCTAGGAGAGCAGGTGAGCCATTCTTGTTCCTCCATCACCCCCCCCCCCCCCCCGTAGCCCCCCTCCCATCAGTTTCTAGGAGAGCAGGTGAGCCATTCTTGTTCCTCCATCACCCCCCCCCCCCCCCCCCGTAGCCCCCCTCCCATCAGTTTCTAGGAGAGCAGGTGAGCCATTCTGGTTCCTCCATCACCCCCCCCTGTAGCCCCCCTCCCATCAGTTTCTAGGAGAGCAGGTGAGCCGTTCTGGTTCTTTCATCACCCCCCCCTGTAGCCCCCCTCCCATCAGTTTCTAGGAGAGCAGGTGAGCCGTTCTGGTTCCTCCCCCTCTAGCCCCCTCCCATCAGTTTCTAGGGGAGCAGGTGAGCCGTTCTGGTTCCTCCCCCCCCCCCCCCTCCCCCCTCCCCCTCTAGCCCCCTCCCATCAGTTTCTAGGAGAGCAGGCTTTTTGTGCTTTGGTCATTTTTCATTTTTTTCTATTTGCCTTTCAGCTCATGCTTCAAAATACCATTCCAATGTGCTCAGCCCAATATGAGCGTATGTTCAACACCAGTCGTATCCCAGGCCTAGATACAGGTAGATGGCCACTTCTTCCTCCCCAGTCTCTCAATCACACAGACTAAAGCAGTTCTAAGAACCATAGAATGTGTGGAAACCAAATGCGGATTGAACAGATTATTTAATCATTCTATTATTTAACAACCTACGAGTGTACATTAAATGTACGCAGACTGTGCACAAATATATCCAGTCAATGGGCACTTTCATACAGGCCAAATGGCATCACAGGATGGAGCTGTTTGCTCAGTGCCAAGTTTACATAACAGATTGGCTATTCAGGCCCTGGAATAAAACACGCTTTTTTTTTGTGACCGAGGCTCCAAAGTGTCCTGAATTAGACTCCCATGTTTCATTGCGATCCTCTTCATTGTGTGTTTTAACTTTTGTTTCATGCTAAAGAATCCCACTGCAGTTCTCAATGCTGCTTGGAAATTACACCAACCATAGTTTGTGCTTTAGAGAACACTCTCCAAATCTTTCGCTTGAAACAACAGTTCAAACCACATTTAGTCTCTCCAAGGTATCTCCTCGATACTCTGTCTTAGTTTCTAGAAAACCCTTTTTAGACATAGTGTAGTACTGCAGTTTCCCCCCTTTTTTTTTGTTGTTGTGCAAATTCTTCAGTAGGTCCAAATTGTGTGAATAATTTATCAGAGCTCCTTTAAGCCATAATCATATTCTTGTTGTGAATTTGTTGGAAGTTACACAAAGTTGTCCCTCCCTACCCCTTGTGCTTGTCCAGACACCATCCAGCATATGCGGGACAGCAGGCACATCGTGGTGTACCACCGGGGGCGCTACTTCAAAGTGGCCATGTTCTACGACGGTCAGGTGCTGTCGCCCAGGGCCGTAGAGCAGCAGATGGAGCGCATCCTGGCTGACCCCTCTGAACCCCAGCCGGGGGAGGAGACCCTGGCCGCCCTCACTGCTGGGGACAGGTACGCCGACGCTACGCGTATTAACGCTTTTATCTGAAGCGACACATTTTCCTACGGGCCGACCCCCCCCAGCTAGAAATGGAACTGAAGATCCTGGCGTGACGAGCGCCATGCTCTACCAACTGAGACTCACCTTAAAAAAAGCACCCACCATCTCAGATTGTTGTGAAATCGTTTCTGAGAAATGAAGTTAATTGATTGCACCCAAATTGTCAATTTTTTAATTATAGGATTCATATAATATTCAATAAATCAAGAACAACGTTTTGGACCCCAAAAAATTCCAACAATGAGTAAGACATGAGGATTTCAAAGACATTTTCAAAAGCCACCCACGGACCCCCCCATACCCCACGCCAATCCCAACCCAAAAGCGGGTATACAATATCAGTTCTGTATGGAGCTGCGGCTGGGAGTATTGTTCCTTCATCCTATGTAATGTAGGGCCGGGACGATACCAGTATCGCGATCCTCGTTAGTATCGTGGCAAGGAAACAAATCAAGAAGCGGATTTAACTTATTTAGGAAAACAGCCCTAATGTTGGAAACAAACAACATTATGTTGTCATCCAGAGTCACATTTTTTTTTTCTTCTAAGCTATAGCACACAATATTTTACTTACAGCAGGTTTTTAAAGGACCAAAGAATTTGTCAATGAAGTTGTTAGATTTATGTCTCATCCTATATCCTAATATTACCAGGTTCTGCCCACTAGATGGTGCTGTTCCTGCTATTAGGTGTTTATTTGTTTGTTAAAGGGATAGTTCACCCAAATTACAAAATTGCGTATTGGTTTCCTTACCCTGTAAACAGTCTGCAAGTCAGTGGTACCTATATTAGCATTTTCATGCTTCATGTTCAAATCATCCTAAAGTATCTAAAATGGTATTGTGCAACTCAATTATGTTACTTGAGATGATTTGGATATGAAGCGCTGTGAAACAGTGGCCAGGAAACAGTGGCCAGGTCAACAAAACCAAAGCATGGGTTGGTGTCGTACCTTGTCCATAGATTGCTTACAGGTTAAGAAAACCAATGTAATTTGGGTGACCTATCCCTTTAAAATTAATGGGGGGTGGGGGGAGATTCTTAAAAAAATAGCAGGAACAGTGGTCTAGTGGTCAGAACCTGGTAATATCAGGAAGTAGGAGGGGACATCAATGACTAATTTCTCTGAACAGGGGGGGGAAAAAACATCACCAAATTCACTGAGAATGCATTACATAGTATGAAGAAACAAAACTCAGAGCCGCAGCTCCATACTACTTGTTATAAATAGAGAACCGATGTTGTATACTCGTTGTTGGGTTGGGATTGGCGTGGGTGGTCCGTGGGTGGCTTTTGACCATTTCTTTGAAATCCTCATGTCTTACTAATTGTTAGAATTTTGGGGGGGGTCCAATTCGGATGTTATGTTCTAGATTTATTTAATATTATATTTAAAATGGCCAATGTGGGTGCAATCAACTAACTTAATTTCTCAGAGATCAAATTATATTTAAACAAAATAATGTTGCAGGAATGCTTATCTTATAATCTGTTTTTAACTTTAGAAACGATTTTGAAACAATCTGAGATGGTGGGTGTCATGGCTTGCTGAAATGACATGGAACGACCCAGGATATATTCTACACTGGTACAGAAAATACACATCCAGGGTCCTGTTCGTAAGAGCATGCAACGGAAAACGTTTTTTAAAAATGGAAAATAAAAATGAGTGTTTCTCATTGGATGAGTCCAGGTAGCCCCTCCCCGTTTCAGTCCATTTTCATCCGTTTGGTGCCTAATGAACGCGACCTAGATACGAGCTTTAAAGGTGCATAATGTCAGTTTCTTCTAAGTCGCCCTCTCGACATCACATCGGGTATCATGGGATATTCTCTGTCCGTTGCTTATTTGCTGAAGTAGTTTAAATTCACGCCGATTGGCCGAAAGTAATGTAATCTAAGAGGAGGCTCCTCCCTCCAAAGGGTAGAAAACCCTATGGTGACTTGATAGAATTAACGTAATTAAACAAACCTTAAACAAACCTTGAAGCAGACTGAATTGGATCAACCCAAATATTGAAGGTGATGTAAAAATCCACTGTCCGTGATAAGAAATGATTTAATCAAAAAAGTTTCCCCAATGTTATGTTCACCCCACCTTGGCAGGGTGCCCTGGGCGGAGGCCCGAGAGGCCTACCTGAGACAGGGCAGGAACCAGCAGGCCCTGGACACCGTGGAGAAGGCTGCCTTCTTTGTGACCCTGGACGACACAGAGCAGCGTTACAAGGCTGACGATCCCGTCCGCTCCCTGGACAGCTACGCCAAGTCCCTGCTGCACGGCAAATGTTACGACAGGTGAGACCGAGGGCTCCAATCCTTCATATTATGCAGATTGAGTGTGGGAAATTACATTCTTACTATTGTTATCTACCTGGGCTCTCATTTATTCTACACTTTACACTTTACAAAAATGTTGAAGAATAAGCCGTTATAACTACTTATGAATGTTACTGAATGCTTATAAATTGTTTAGACATTTTCATAAATGTTATGAACGCTTATGAATTAAAATACTTGTATAATAAATGTTTAAAAAATAATAATAATTAAATACTGGAGTTTGTAGCTTACTCTGTGCTCAAGCACTGTTTTGGGTTTGTGTATTTTTCCTGTAGGTGGTTTGATAAGTCCTTCAACCTCATCGTGTTCAGGAACGGGACCATGGGTCTGAACGCGGAGCACAGCTGGGCAGATGCCCCCATCATAGGGCACCTCTGGGAGGTAGCTAGCAGAGTACACCCCTTTCTTCTTCTTCATTAGTTTGTGTTAATGTTTACACTGTGTCTGTATAGGTTATCAGGAATAGATCGCTGGCACGACAAATGGTGTCTGGGCCCCGTGTAGCTCAGTTGGTAGAGCATGGCGCTTGCAACGCCAGGGTTGTGGGTTCGATTCCCACGGGGGGCCAGTATGAAAATGTATGCACTCACTAACTGTAAGTCGCTCTGGATAAGAGCGTCTGCTAAATGACTAAAATGTAAAAATGTATGTCTCTAAAGGACGTTATTGTCTAATTGTAGCATGTGCTGTCGATGGACCCTGTCAAGCTGGGTTACACAGAGGAAGGCCACTGCAAAGGAAACCCTCACCCGTCCCTCCCAGGCCCCCAGAGGCTGCAGTGGAACATCCCAGCTGAGGTAGCCCACCACAGGGGGTTTGGGTTAAACTAAAATGTTGTAGGGATGTTCCCCTTTTCAAAAGTTATTTATTGTTTTCATAATTATTATCAATTAGTGCATGTCATTAATGCACACACAAGCCTTTCCATTCTGTTTCATTGTTATAGTGATCAAACATGATCCCCAGTGATCCTGTCTGTTTGGTACATGTGTGATAATAGATTGGATGTTAGAAAGACCTTCAGTTTTCACACCTTTACACCTGAGCTCTCACCTTTCTGAGGACCCCCCCTTCAACTGTCTCATCTCAAAGCTTCAAATGAAATCAACAACTGAGGCTCTTTGATCAAATACATCAGAGACCAAGTGAAATGGGCTGATTCAGAGTGTCTTTGTTCCCCCTGTGCGGTGCCTCAGTGTCAGACGGCCATCGCCAGCTCGCTGATGGTGGCCAAGGCCCTGGCAGACGACGTTGACTCCCACATCATCCCCTTCAACAGCTTCGGGAAGGGCCTGATCAAAAAGTGTCGCACCAGCCCTGATGCCTTCATCCAGATCGCCCTGCAGCTGGCTCACTTCAGGGTAGGGTCATTATCTCTGCCTCTGTTGACTGGCAACAGGAAGAGGATCAGCTGATTGGATGACTCCATTGGCTAATTAGCCAGGATTAGCCAACTGGGCAATTGGAAGGAGGGAATGATGGATATATGAAAACCCAGGTTGGGAATTGAGCTTCCTTAGGACATGTGAATGAATACCAGGGATGCTGTGAGTAGCTGTCAACAATCTGTAGTTTGAGGAGATAAAAATCATCCTTAATAAGGACAGTAACTATAACAAATATACTTGTATTATTTATTTACCAAACATGACAAGACTAAAATGTGCCAGTAAGAAAAATCTGTAACACTTTAGCCGACAGGTATAATACCTTGTTATATGTCTTACTACTGTATGTGTTATAATATGTTATAACCACATTACTGGCTGGTTAACAGAGACTATACTCTAGTTATAATATGTTATAACCACATTACTGGCTGGTTAACAGAGACTATACTCTAGTTATAATATGTTATAACCACATTACTGGCTGGTTAACAGAGACTATACTCTAGTTATAATATGTTATAACCACATTACTGGCTGGTTAACAGAGACTATACTCTAGTTATAATATGTTATAACCACATTACTGGCTGGTTAACAGAGACTATACTCTAGTTATAATATGTTATAACCACACATTACTGGCTGGTTAACAGAAACTATACTCTAGTTATAATATGTTATAACCAGATTACTGGCTGGTTAACAGAGTTTTTACTCTAAACAAAATGTGAACCTGATTTTCCTTAATCACCCCTGAGTGGATAAATACAAAGTTTATTGAATTGTATTACATTGAATTTGACTTCCAGGACAAGGGGAGGTTCTGTCTAACGTACGAGGCGTCCATGACGCGTATGTTCAGAGAGGGGCGCACAGAGACGGTTCGTTCCTGCACCGTGGAGACCTGTGCCTTCGTCCGCTCCATGGTGGACGACACCCCGGTAAGGACCCTCTGTGAGCATTACAGGAACTGAAAGGTTGTGGGTCAGTCCTCATTAAATATATATATTTTTTTACGTTCTTCAAAAGAAAAATGCTTCAACCTATTTTTTTCAGTTAGATTGTGATATCTGGGTGTAATTGGCCAAAAGAGACGGATTTCACCATTACTTGTTACCCCCCGCACCGCTCTGTCTCAGAGGGGTTGAGTTAAATGCGGAAGACACATTTCGGCTGAATGCATTGAGTTGTGCTAGGGTATCCCCTTTCATTCTTTCATATAGTCTCCTTGTCTCTTCCTACCACTCCTTGTCTTCTCTGTAGAGAGAGCTGCGACTGAAGCTGTTGAAGGAAGCTGCGACGAGACACCAGCAGCTGTACCGGTTGGCCATGACCGGAGGAGGCATCGACCGCCACCTCTTCTGTCTCTACGTGGTCTCCAAGTACCTGGGAGAGGACTCAGCCTTCCTCAAAGAGGTCACATGCAGCATTTTGACTTGTGGATGTACTATTCCTCTTTAAAGTGGAATGGAGATCTTTGTGTGTTTTCGTTTTTATACAGTGTTTTTTTTAAATTAATTTTTTTGAGGTTTGTATGTTAAAGCGTGTGTGTGTGTGTGTGCGTGTGCGTGTGCGTGTGCGTGTGCGTGTGCGTGTGTGTGTGTGTGTGTCCTCTCCTGTAGGTGCTGTCGGAGCCCTGGAGGTTGTCCACCAGTCAGACTCCCCTCCAGCAGGTGGAGCTGTTTGACCTGGTCAGACACCCAGAGTACGTGTCCAGCGGGGGAGGCTTTGGCCCGGTGAGTTCCCTGCACGACCTCAATAGGGCCCTTTACTCAAAATGAATCAGGCATTAAAGGGATATTACATTAAAGTAACATTAAAGATTGTCAGATGTTTTCAGAGCAGATTTGGGAGTGTAATGCCCCCTTAAAACATAAGTTCTTCATCCTGGTGCTCATAAAATCTAAATGTGAAACAACAACATACACTGAACAAAATATAAACGCAACATGTAAAGTGTTGGTCCCATGTTTCATGAGCTGAAATAAAAGATCCCGGAAATATCCATACGCACAAAAAGCTTATTTCTCTCAAATTTTGTGCACAAATCCCTGTTAGTGAGCATTTCTCCTTTGCCAAGATAATCCTTCCACCTGACAGGTGTGGCATATCAAGAAGCTGATTAAACAGCATGATCCTTACACAGGTGCACCTTGTGCTGGGGACAATAAAAGGCCACTCTAAAATGTGCAGTTTTGTCACACAACACAATGCCACAGATGTCTCAAGTTGAGGGAGCGTTCAATTGGCATGCTGACTGCAGGAATGTCCACCAGAGCTGTTGCCAGAGAATTGAATGTTCTCTACCATAAGCTGCCTCCAACGTCATTTTAGAGAATATGGCAGTGCGTCCAACCGGCCTCACAACCGCAGACCACATTCATGGCGTCGTGTGGGGGTGAGCGGTTTGCTGATGTCAATGTTGTGAACAGAGTGCCCCATGGTGGCGGTGGGATTATGGTATGGGAAGGCATAAGCTACAGACAATTAACACAATTGCATTTTATCGATGGCAATTTGAATGCACAGAGATACCATGACGAGATCCTGAGGCCCATTGTCGTGCCATCATCTCATGTTTCAGCATGATAATGCATGGCCCCAGGTAGCAAGGACATGTACACAATTCCTGGAAGCTGAAAATGTCCCAGTTCTTCCATGGCCTGCATACTCACCAGACACGTCACCTATTGAACATGTTTCGGATGCTCTGGATCAATGTGTACGACAGCGTGTTTCAGTTCCCGCCCATATCCAGCAACTTCACACAGCCATTGGAGAGGAGTGGGACAACATTCTACAGGCCACAATCAACAGCCTGATCGACTCTATGCGAAGGAGATGTCAGGCAAATGGTGATCTGCATGAGGCAAATGGTGATCACACCAGATACTGACTGGTTTTCTGATCCACGCCCCTACCTTTTTTTTTTAAGGCATCTTTGACCAGTCATGTGAAATCCATAGATTAGAGCATAATGAATTGACTCCATTTGACTGATTTCCTTATATGAACTGTAACTCAGTAGAATCTGAGAAATAGTGGGGCAAAACCTGTAAAACAAATCTTAAATTAAAATAATAACATTTTAAAGGGCCCAAGTTCTCAAATTTAGCAATTGAAAATACAGTAGAATATTTTGTGTAATTATCTCTGTGCTGCCGTGTAATCCTCTTTTACACGCGCTGATTGTGTTTCTCTCTTTGTGTCAGGTGGCAGATGATGGATATGGTGTGTCCTACATCATCTTGGGAGAAAACCTCATTAACTTCCATATCTCCAGCAAGCACTCCAGTCCTGAGACGGTGAGTTGGCTGATCCTCATGGCCTATCTTGAATGTTGCTTTCAATCAGCTGTCCTCACTTGAAACAAAGACTCCGCTATCGCCTGGGTAACATACAGACCTGAATTTCATGGCTGACCAGCCACTATTGATACCAACTGCCTCTCCATACAGGTTATATTGTATCAGCTTGCCTTAGAACGTGTCCATTCTAAAGTTCTATTGTATCAGCTTGCCTTAGAACGTGTCCATTCTAAAGTTCTATTGTATCAGCTTGCCTTAGAACGTGTCCATTCTAAAGTTCTATTGTATCAGCTTGCCTTAGAACGTGTCCATTCTAAAGTTCTATTGTATCAGCTTGCCTTAGAACGTGTCCATTCTAAAGTTCTATTGTATCAGCTTGCCTTAGAACGTGTCCATTCTAAAGTTCTATTGTATCAGCTTGCCTTAGAACGTGTCCATTCTAAAGTTCTATTGTATCAGCTTGCCTTAGAACGTGTCCATTCTAAAGTTCTATTGTATCAGCTTGCCTTAGAACGTGTCCATTCTAAAGTTCTATTGTATCAGCTTGCCTTAGAACGTGTCCATTCTAAAGTTCTATTGTATCAGCTTGCCTTAGAACGTGTCCATTCTAAAGTTCTATTGTATCAGCTTGCCTTAGAACGTGTCCATTCTAAAGTTCTATTGTATCAGCTTGCCTTTAGAACGTGTCCATTCTAAAGTTCTATTGTATCAGCTTGCCTTTAGAACATGTCCATTCTAAAGTTCTATTGTATCAGCTTGCCTTTAGAACATGTCCATTCTAAATTGTTTCCTCTCTGTCCAATAGGACTCTCATCGTTTTGGAAAACACATCAAACAGGCCATGCTCGATATCCTGGCCTTATTTCAGCTGGATGCAAATGCCTTGGCGTGATTTATTTTCCCCCTACCTGAAAACCTCAACTTCCATAGGCTTACTCAGATGATATTCTGTGTTATGGTCTTAGAATGTGTTTAAAAACCATACAATATTAACAAAATAAGAGAGTGTATAGGAATGATTATTGGGCTGTTTTTGCCATTTTAAGTTGTGTGTTGCATGCTAGCCCACAGACCCATGCTGCCATGTGTTGTCCTATGTTAAGGTTACGCTCAGCTCATTTCAAAGGGCTGGTGCCTTAATGCACTGTGGTAGTTGTAGTGAGATGTGGAGAGTGAGTGACCAAATGGGCGTAAACATTTACCCGCTGTCTTTTCTTCCGTGCAATTCTTTTGAGCTGCTAGCGATGTATTTTGAACTGAGCAAATGGCATTTGGTCTCTGGGTTTTAATATCAGGTCGTTGTTGTTTTAAACCATTGCTCTGTGCACCACTGAGAAAAGGACTGTTGGCAGGGGTACGGTATCCATTTTAGGACAACTTCCATGGACATGTGATGCTGTCCTAATATGGATACCGTAACACCCTAAATCTTGACACATTTCAAAAGTATGATTAGTGACAGTTGAAGGATCATACTTAAGGGCTGGTTGCCCACACAGATATCAGCCTAATCCTGGACTAAAAAGAACTATTGATGGATATTCTCCATTCAGCATGTTGTTCTGTCCAGGACTATGCTAAATCTGTGTCCAGGAAACAGATCCTCTAGGTACTGCAGTATAACTACCATTGGTAAAGTCTTAAAGGGATAGTGCTGAATTTTGGCAACTAAGCCCTTTTTTCTACTTACCCAGAGGCACATGAACTCATAAATACCATTTTTATGTTTCTGCTAGCTGTACCGATAGACTTCCAGTCATTGCGCTAACGCTAGTTAGCAATCACTCACCGAACTACCTTCAACTTCCTTCAAACTGCACCATGAGGCATTACATGTCAAATTTTGTTTGTTAGATGTAAAATTGTAAAGTATAATTAAAAATATTTAAACTTGAAGAAATTTGAATTTCAAACGTTTTTGAAATATCATATAGCAATAGAAATCATTCTTCTGTAGAAGTCATTCCTTTGCGGTTGCTTGTTTTTTATTGCTAAGACGATAGCAAGACAATAGCGTTACATGTTTTGTTATAAATATGTAAAACAGCATGTATACCAAAACAAAATAAAAGTGTATGTCATCAGTGGATTAATATTTGTATACTTGTTTGACATTTTTGATGCACTGTTCGGAACTAGTAACACAAGCATTTCGCTGCACCCGCTATAACATCTGATAAAACCTGGAATAGTATAAAGTAATCCTTCTTCCCCCACCACCCAAAAAAAAAAAAAAAAAGCGGTTGTCCCACTGGCTATCATAAGTTGAAAGCACCAATTTGTAAGTCGCTCTGGATAAGAGCGTCTGCTAAATGACTTAAATGTAAAATAAACTGTGTACACAACCAATTCACTTTGATTTGATGTCGTCACAACTGCCATAACTGTTCTAACCCAGAAGATGGAGCTCTTTAATTATAATACCAGTACCTTTTACTTTGGCATTTCTCCCGTGTCCTCTTCACCCTGAGGTTCTAGTGGAAGCCTGGTAGGTATGCCTTGACCGGTTCACCCTGAGGTTCTAGTGGAAGCCTGGTAGGTATGCCTTGACCGGTTCACCCTGAGGTTCTAGTGGAAGCCTGGTAGGTATGCCTTGACCGGTTCACCCTGAGGTTCTAGTGGAAGCCTGGTAGGTATGCCTTGACCGGTTCACCCTGAGGTTCTAGTGGAAGCCTGGTAGGTATGCCTTGACCGGTTCACCCTGAGGTTCTAGTGGAAGCCTGGTAGGTATGCCTTGACCGGTGGATGTACAACAAGTACTGTCATAATCCACACCTGAAAACAGAAACAGAGAAGCACTGCACCACTACACAGCTAAGGTCCTGGCATATTTTCTGTTGTGGCTTTTCCACTTTGAAGAAGAAGCTTCATAAGATTGATGGTACATATCCATGGGCTGCTCTTAGATGTCTCCCTGCAGCGCAACTCACATCTACTGTTCCTGATCTACTTAGAGCTTTTGAAGTCATTACAAACACGGTCTAACTTCCGTTAGAAATGTACATGAATACACAGATTCATTATTAACAAGAATGTTAAATATGCGTTCATGTATTCAGGCTTAAAAACAGTCCAAGGTGACATGATGACAAATATTCTCATTTAGTTTGCGGTCTACCACACTTTCACATACACTGTTGTAGATGAAGTGAGCATTTTTATTTAAGATATTTACAAATAAAACGAATATAATTTCATGCGAACATTGCATAGTCTGTCTCCACCTGCTGTCCCAATTCTCTTCCGTTGCACTCTCTGACCTGATTGCTAATCAACATAATACTAATAACACACAAGGCTATGCAGATGAGTCACCAAAATGCCAAACAGAACTTGGCCACATGCCATTGTCTGGATAGAGCAACAGGGATTACATTACCCACAGGAAACATATGAACTCTGTTGTGTAATTATACAGGGATTGCATTCTGCACTTCCTCCTCGAAGGCCAGCTGTCTGGACCTCATGGTTTCAATGATCATGATTGTTTATCTGTGCATCCAGCATTAATGGTCAACATGCTGTCATAGTGAGTTTGTGAATCTGGTTTAAAAGTATCTTGGGGCACAACCCATTCATACAATTATACATAAAAGTCACCATCATTAGGAAGCAGGTAGAAAGACTCCATCCTACTCATGGGTAGGTGTGCCGTATACTGCCATGGGTAGGTGTGCCGTATACTGCCATGGGTAGGTGTGCCGTATACTGCCATGGGTAGGTGTGCCGTATACTGCCATGGGTTGGTGTGCCGTATACTGCCATGGGTTGGTGTGCCGTATACTGCCATGGGTTGGTGTGCCGTATACTGCCATGGGTAGGAGTGCCGTATACTGCCATGGGTTGGTGTGCCGTATACTGCCATGGGTAGGTGTGCCGTATACTGCCATGGGTAGGTGTGCCGTATACTGCCATGGGTAGGTGTGCCGTATACTGCCATGGGTAGGTGTGCCGTATACTGCCATGGGTAGGTGTGCCGTATACTGCCATGGGTTGGTGTGCCGTATACTGCCATGGGTAGGTGTGCCGTATACTGCCATGGGTTGGTGTGCCGTATACTGCCATGGGTAGGTGTGCCGTATACTGCCATGGGTAGGTGTGCCGTATACTGCCATGGGTAGGTGTGCCGTATACTGCCATGGGTAGGTGTGCCGTATACTGCCATGGGTTGGTGTGCCGTATACTGCCATGGGTTGGTGTGCCGTATACTGCCATGGGTAGGTGTGCCGTATACTGCCATTGGTAGGTGTGCCGTATACTGCCATGGGTAGGTGTGCCGTATACTGCCATGGGTTGGTGTGCCGTATACTGCCATGGGTAGGTGTGCCGTATACTGCCATGGGTAGGTGTGCCGTATACTGCCATGGGTTGGTGTGCCGTATACTGCCATGGGTTGGTGTGCCGTATACTGCCATAGGTAGGTGTGCCGTATACTGCCATGGGTAGGTGTGCCGTATACTGCCATGGGTAGGTGTGCCGTATACTACCATGGGTTGGTGTGCCGTATACTGCCATGGGTAGGTGTGCCGTATACTGCCATGGGTAGGTGTGCCGTATACTGCCATGGGTTGGTGTGCCGTATACTGCCATGGGTAGGAGTGCCGTATACTGCCATGGGTAGGTGTGCCATATACTGCCATGGGTAGGTGTGCCGTATACTGCCATGGGTAGGTGTGCCGTATACTGCCATGGGTAGGTGTGCCGTATACTGCCATGAGTAGGTGTGCCGTATTCTGCCATGGGTAGGTGTGCTATATACTGCCATGGGTAGGTGTGCCGTATACTGCCATGGAAAGATAGGCCTTCTTTGGTTTATTCGTGATCTGTAGTATTTTTGAAATAAATGTAGCCCCCACCTGGGGGTAAATGTAGCCTCCACCTGGGGGTAAATGTAGCCTCCGCCTGGGGTAAATGTAGCCTCCACCTGGGGGTAAATGTAGCCTCCACCTGGGGGTAAATGTAGCCTCCACCTGGGGTTAATGTAGCCTCCACCTGGGGGCAAATGTAGCCTCCAGCTGGGGGTAAATGTAGCCCCCACCTGGGGGTAAATGTAGCCTCCACCTGGAGGTAAATGTAGCCTCCAGCTGGGGGTAAATGTAGCCTCCACCTGGGGGTAAATGTAGCCCCCACCTGAGGGTAAATGTAGCCTCCACCTGGAGGTAAATGTAGCCTCCAGCTGGGGGTAAATGTAGCCTCCACCTGGGGGTAAATGTAGCCTGCAGCTGGGGGTAAATGTAGCCTCCACCTGGGGGTAAATGTAGCCTCCACCTGGGGGTAAATGTAGCCTCCAGCTGGGGGTAAGTTGCCAGAGGATGTTCTCATTTAGGCTTATTAGT
>NW_028156340.1:2500-10000 GCF_964263955.1 Coregonus lavaretus
TGGGCCTGGAGGCATGGAGGTCGGGGAGGCCCATGCAGTGAGCTGCAGTCTCAGTCCGAGTGAGAGATGGTTTGAGCGGACACAGAGTGTGGGCCTGGAGGCATGGAGGTCGGGGAGGCCCATGCAGTGAGCTGCAGTCTCAGTCCGAGTGAGAGATGGTTTGAGCGGACACAGAGTGTGGGCCTGGAGGCATGGAGGTCGGGGAGGCCCATGCAGTGAGCTGCAGTCTCAGTCCGAGTGAGAGATGGTTTGAGCGGACACAGAGTGTGGGCCTGGAGGCATGGAGGTCGGGGACGCCCATGCAGTGAGCTGCAGTCTCAGTCCGAGTGAGAGATGGTTTGAGCGGACACGGAGTGTGGGCCTGGAGGCATGGAGGTCGGGGACGCCCATGCAGTGAGCTGCAGTCTCAGTCCGAGTGAGAGATGGTTTGAGCGGACACGGAGTGTGGGCCTGGAGGCATGGAGGTCGGGGAGGCCCATGCAGTGAGCTGCAGTCTCAGTCCGAGTGAGAGATGGTTTGAGCGGACACAGAGTGTGGGCCTGGAGGCATGGAGGTCGGGGACGCCCATGCAGTGAGCTGCAGTCTCAGTCCGAGTGAGAGATGGTTTGAGCGGACACGGAGTGTGGGCCTGGAGGCATGGAGGTCGGGGAGGCCCATGCAGTGAGCTGCAGTCTCAGTCCGAGTGAGAGATGGTTTGAGCGGACACAGAGTGTGGGCCTGGAGGCATGGAGGTCGGGGACGCCCATGCAGTGAGCTGCAGTCTCAGTCCGAGTGAGAGATGGTTTGAGCGGACACGGAGTGTGGGCCTGGAGGCATGGAGGTCGGGGACGCCCATGCAGTGAGCTGCAGTCTCAGTCCGAGTGAGAGATGGTTTGAGCGGACACGGAGTGTGGGCCTGGAGGCATGGAGGTCGGGGAGGCCCATGCAGTGAGCTGCAGTCTCAGTCCGAGTGAGAGATGGTTTGAGCGGACACAGAGTGTGGGCCTGGAGGCATGGAGGTCGGGGACGCCCATGCAGTGAGCTGCAGTCTCAGTCCGAGTGAGAGATGGTTTGAGCGGACACGGAGTGTGGGCCTGGAGGCATGGAGGTCGGGGACGCCCATGCAGTGAGCTGCAGTCTCAGTCCGAGTGAGAGATGTTTGAGCGGACACGGAGTGTGGGCCTGGAGGCATGGAGGTCGGGGACGCCCATGCAGTGAGCTGCAGTCTCAGTCCGAGTGAGAGATGGTTTGAGCGGGCAGGGAGTGTGGGCTTGGTGGTCGTGGTTCTGGAGCCCAGGCCATCCAGGGAGTGAGCTGCAGTCTGAGGCCGAGTGAGAGAGGGTTTGAGTGGGCAGGGAGTGTGGGCTTGGTGGTCGTGGTTCTGGAGCCCAGGCCATCCAGGGAGTGAGCTGCAGTCTGAGGCCGAGTGAGAGAGGGTTTGAGTGGGCAGGGAGTGTGGGCTTGGTGGTCGTGGTTCTGGAGCCCAGGCCATCCAGGGAGTGAGCTGCAGTCTGAGGCCGAGTGAGAGAGGGTTTGAGTGGGCAGGGAGTGTGGGCTTGGTGGTCGTGGTTCTGGAGCCCAGGCCATCCAGGGAGTGAGCTGCAGTCTCAGGCCGAGTGAGAGAGGGTTTCACTGGGCATGGAGTGTAGAGATGGAGGCAATGAGCTCCAGAGGTCACAAAGGTCAATGTGGGCCTGCATGGCTGTCAGCAGGGCCACAGAGAGAAGGCCCAAGTGAATAGGTGTGTCTGTGTGAGTGAGTGAACCTGTCTCATAGGGGGGCAGAGCAGGCATCCCCTTTGGGGGCTGTCTGCTCTGTCCCCCTTTTTTTTTGGCCTCCTATACCTCTGGAGGTCAAGGGAGTAAGCTGTACTCTCAAGCCCATGTGAGAGAGGCTTTTAATGGGAAGAGAGAGTTTAAAAAGAGGCATGGAGCTCCAGAGGTCACAAAGGTCAATGTGGGCCTGCATGGATGTCAGCAGGGCATGAGGGAGAAGGCCCAAGTGAATAGGTGTGTCTGTGTGAGTGAGTGAACCTGTCTCATAGGGGGGCAGAGCAGGCATCCCCTTTGGGGGCTGTCTGCTCTGTCCCCCTTTTTTTTTGGCCTCCTATACCTCTGGAGGTCAAGGGAGTAAGCTGTACTCTCAAGCCCATGGGAGAGAGGGTTTTAATAGGGAGAGAGTGATTAAAAAGAGGCATGGTGCTCCAGGGGAGTGAGCTGTACTCTCATGCCCATGGGAGATGCCCTTTACTAGGCAGGGAGTTTAGAACAAGGTGCATGGAGCTCCAGAGGTCACAAAGGTCAATGTGGGCCTGCATGGATGTCAGCAGGGCATGAGGGAGAAGGCCCAAGTGAATAGGTTTGTCTGTGTGTGTCTGTGTGAGTGAGTGAGTGAGTGTGTGTGTGAACCTTTCCCACAGGAGGGCAGCACTGTGCAGGCAGCTCCAATGGAGGCTGGCTGCTCTGTGCCCATGTATTATTTGTTCTCTCTCTCTCTCTCTCCCCTTTCTTCTGGCCTGCTGGGTCACTTTTGTGTGTGGAGGGCTGGACTCTGTCTCACCCATCCCAGCCATGGGCACCCAGAATGCCCATGTGTGAGTCAGGAGCCCTCCCCTGGTTCTCCTAGTGAAAATGACCTGTGGCGCCCCCCTGTGGATGGATCTTGGTGGGGGTGCTTGGACCCCTTCTTGGGGTCCCCCCCAAGCCAGCCATGCCGACCAAGGGCACCCAAAACCCCCATGTGTGAGTGAAAAGCCTCCCCTGGGTCCCCATAGTGAAATCCGGCCTAAAGTGACCTGTGGCGCCCCCCTGTGGATGGATCCGGCTGTGGGGTCTTGGACCCCTTCTTGGGGTCCCCCCCAAGCCAGCCATGCCGACCAAGGGCACCCAAAACCCCCATGTGTGAGTGAAAAGCCTCCCCTGGGTCCCCATAGTGAAATCCGGCCTAAAGTGACCTGTGGCGCCCCCCTGTGGATGGATCCGGCTGTGGGGTCTTGGACCCCTTCTTGGGGTCCCCCCCAAGCCATCCATGCCGGCCATGGGCACCCAAAACCCCCATGTGTGAGTGAACAGCCTCCCCTGGGTACCCATAGTGAAATCAGGCTTAAAGTGACCTGTGGCGCCCCCCTGTGGATGGATCTTGGTGGGGGTGCTTGGACCCCTTCTTGGGGTCTCCTCCAAGCCAGCCATGCCGACCATGGGCACCCAAAACCCCCATGTGTGAGTGAACAGCCTCCCCAGTGTACCCATAGTGAAATCAGGCTTAAAGTGACCTGTGGCGCCCCCCTGTGGATGGATCTTGGTGGGGGTGCTTGGACCCCTTCTTGGGGTCTCCCCCAAGCCAGCCATGCCGACCAAGGGCACCCAAAACCCCCATGTGTGAGTGAACAGCCTCCCCAGTGTCCCCCCAGTGAAATCAGGCCTAAAGTGACCTGTGGCGCCCCCCTGTGGATGGATTCGGCTGTGGGTGCTTGGACCCCTTCTTGGGGTCTCCCCCAAGCCAGCCATGCCGACCAAGGGCACCCAAAACCCCCATGTGTGAGTGAACAGCCTCCCCTGGGTCCCCATAGTGAAATCCGGCCTAAAGTGACCTGTGGCGCCCCCCTGTGGATGGATCCGGCTGTGGGGTCTTGGACCCCTTCTTGGGGTCCCCCCCAAGCCATCCATGCCGGCCATGGGCACCCAAAACCCCCATGTGTGAGTGAACAGCCTCCCCTGGGTACCCATAGTGAAATCAGGCTTAAAGTGACCTGTGGCGCCCCCCTGTGGATGGATCTTGGTGGGGGTGCTTGGACCCCTTCTTGGGGTCTCCTCCAAGCCAGCCATGCCGACCATGGGCACCCAAAACCCCCATGTGTGAGTGAACAGCCTCCCCAGTGTACCCATAGTGAAATCAGGCTTAAAGTGACCTGTGGCGCCCCCCTGTGGATGGATCTTGGTGGGGGTGCTTGGACCCCTTCTTGGGGTCTCCCCCAAGCCAGCCATGCCGACCAAGGGCACCCAAAACCCCCATGTGTGAGTGAACAGCCTCCCCAGTGTCCCCCCAGTGAAATCAGGCCTAAAGTGACCTGTGGCGCCCCCCTGTGGATGGATTCGGCTGTGGGTGCTTGGACCCCTTCTTGGGGTCTCCCCCAAGCCAGCCATGCCGACCAAGGGCACCCAAAACCCCCATGTGTGAGTGAACAGCCTCCCCTGGGTCCCCATAGTGAAATCCGGCCTAAAGTGACCTGTGGCGCCCCCCTGTGGATGGATCCGGCTGTGGGGTCTTGGACCCCTTCTTGGGGTCCCCCCCAAGCCATCCATGCCGGCCATGGGCACCCAAAACCCCCATGTGTGAGTGAACAGCCTCCCCTGGGTACCCATAGTGAAATCAGGCTTAAAGTGACCTGTGGCGCCCCCCTGTGGATGGATCTTGGTGGGGGTGCTTGGACCCCTTCTTGGGGTCTCCTCCAAGCCAGCCATGCCGACCATGGGCACCCAAAACCCCCATGTGTGAGTGAACAGCCTCCCCAGTGTACCCATAGTGAAATCAGGCTTAAAGTGACCTGTGGCGCCCCCCTGTGGATGGATCTTGGTGGGGGTGCTTGGACCCCTTCTTGGGGTCTCCCCCAAGCCAGCCATGCCGACCAAGGGCACCCAAAACCCCCATGTGTGAGTGAACAGCCTCCCCAGTGTCCCCCCAGTGAAATCAGGCCTAAAGTGACCTGTGGCGCCCCCCTGTGGATGGATTCGGCTGTGGGTGCTTGGACCCCTTCTTGGGGTCTCCCCCAAGCCAGCCATGCCGACCAAGGGCACCCAAAACCCCCATGTGTGAGTGAACAGCCTCCCCTGGGTACCCATAGTGAAATCAGGCTTAAAGTGACCTGTGGCGCCCCCCTGTGGATGGATCCGGGTGTGGGGTCTTGGACCCCCCCTTGGGGTCACCCCCAAGCCGGCCAAGGGCACCCAAAACCCCCATGTGTGAGGTAAGAGCCTCCCCTGGTTCTCCTAGTGTCCGCCGGCGGTTTACCATATGGGGGTGTCTGACCACCACCCCAATCCGAGAAAAGTGCATCAAAATCGGCCTCCGTGAGCCAGGAGTCGGTCCCTGGTTCTCATAGTGTCAACCGGATGATTTCCATATGGGGGTGTCTGACCACCACCCCAATCCGAGAAAAGTGCAACAAAATCGGCCTCCGTGAGCCAGGAGTCGGTCCCTGGTTCTCCTGGTGTCCGCCGGCGGTTATCCATATGGGGGTGTCTGACCACCACCCCAATCCGAGAAAAGTGCATCAAAATCGGCCTCCGTGAGCCAGGAGTCGGTCCCTGGTTCTCATAGTGTCAACCGGATGGTTTCCATATGGGGGTGTCTGACCACCAACCCAATCCGAGAAAAGTGCATCAAAATCGGCCTTCCGGGAGCCAGGAGTCGGTCCCTGGTTCTCCTGTTGTCAACCGGATGGTTTCCATATGGGGGTGTCTGACCACCAACCCAATCCGAGAAAAGTGCATCAAAATCGGCCTTCCGGGAGCCAGGAGTCGGTCCCTGGTTCTCCTGTTGTCAACCGGATGATTTCCATATGGGGGTGTCTGACCACCAACCCAATCCGAGAAAAGTGCATCAAAATCGGCCTTCCGGGAGCCAGGAGTCGGTCCCTGGTTCTCCTGGTGTCAACCGGATGGTTTCCATATGGGGGTGTCTGACCACCAACCCAATCCGAGAAAAGTGCATCAAAATCGGCCTTCCGGGAGCCAGGAGTCGGTCCCTGGTTCTCATAGTGTCAACCGGATGATTTCCATATGGGGGTGTCTGACCACCAACCCAATCCGAGAAAAGTGCATCAAAATCGGCCTTCCGGGAGCCAGGAGTCGGTCCCTGGTTCTCCTGGTGTCAACCGGATGGTTTCCATATGGGGGTGTCTGACCACCAACCCAATCCGAGAAAAGTGCATCAAAATCGGCCTTCCGGGAGCCAGGAGTCGGTCCCTGGTTCTCATAGTGTCAACCGGATGATTTCCATATGGGGGTGTCTGACCACCAACCCAATCCGAGAAAAGTGCATCAAAATCGGCCTTCCGGGAGCCAGGAGTCGGTCCCTGGTTCTCATAGTGTCAACCGGATGATTTCCATATGGGGGTGTCTGACCACCAACCCAATCCGAGAAAAGTGCATCAAAATCGGCCTTCCGGGAGCCAGGAGTCGGTCCCTGGTTCTCATAGTGTCAACCGGATGGTTTCCATATGGGGGTGTCTGACCACCAACCCAATCCGAGAAAAGTGCATCAAAATCGGCCTTCCGGGAGCCAGGAGTCGGTCCCTGGTTCTCCTGGTGTCAACCGGATGGTTTCCATATGGGGGTGTCTGACCACCAACCCAATCCGAGAAAAGTGCATCAAAATCGGCCTTCCGGGAGCCAGGAGTCGGTCCCTGGTTCTCATAGTGTCAACCGGATGATTTCCATATGGGGGTGTCTGACCACCAACCCAATCCGAGAAAAGTGCATCAAAATCGGCCTTCCGGGAGCCAGGAGTCGGTCCCTGGTTCTCATAGTGTCAACCGGATGGTTTCCATATGGGGGTGTCTGACCACCAACCCAATCCGAGAAAAGTGCATCAAAATCGGCCTTCCGGGAGCCAGGAGTCGGTCCCTGGTTCTCATAGTGTCAACCGGATGATTTCCATATGGGGGTGTCTGACCACCAACCCAATCCGAGAAAAGTGCATCAAAATCGGCCTTCCGGGAGCCAGGAGTCGGTCCCTGGTTCTCATGGTGTCAACCGGATGGTTTCCATATGGGGGTGTCTGACCACCAACCCAATCCGAGAAAAGTGCATCAAAATCGGCCTTCCGGGAGCCAGGAGTCGGTCCCTGGTTCTCATAGTGTCAACCGGATGGTTTCCATATGGGGGTGTCTGACCACCAACCCAATCCGAGAAAAGTGCATCAAAATCGGCCTTCCGGGAGCCAGGAGTCGGTCCCTGGTTCTCATAGTGTCAACCGGATGATTTCCATATGGGGGTGTCTGACCACCAACCCAATCCGAGAAAAGTGCATCAAAATCGGCCTTCCGGGAGCCAGGAGTCGGTCCCTGGTTCTCATAGTGTCAACCGGATGATTTCCATATGGGGGTGTCTGACCACCAACCCAATCCGAGAAAAGTGCATCAAAATCGGCCTTCCGGGAGCCAGGAGTCGGTCCCTGGTTCTCATAGTGTCAACCGGATGATTTCCATATGGGGGTGTCTGACCACCAACCCAATCCGAGAAAAGTGCATCAAAATCGGCCTTCCGGGAGCCAGGAGTCGGTCCCTGGTTCTCATAGTGTCAACCGGATGATTTCCATATGGGGGTGTCTGACCACCAACCCAATCCGAGAAAAGTGCATCAAAATCGGCCTTCCGGGAGCCAGGAGTCGGTCCCTGGTTCTCATAGTGTCAACCGGATGATTTCCATATGGGGGTGTCTGACCACCAACCCAATCCGAGAAAAGTGCATCAAAATCGGCCTTCCGGGAGCCAGGAGTCGGTCCCTGGTTCTCCTGGTGTCA
>NW_028156340.1:20000-30000 GCF_964263955.1 Coregonus lavaretus
GCAGTCTCAGTCCGAGTGAGAGATGGTTTGAGCGGACACAGAGTGTGGGCCTGGAGGCATGGAGGTCGGGGAGGCCCATGCAGTGAGCTGCAGTCTCAGTCCGAGTGAGAGATGGTTTGAGCGGACACGGAGTGTGGGCCTGGAGGCATGGAGGTCGGGGAGGCCCATGCAGTGAGCTGCAGTCTCAGTCCGAGTGAGAGATGGTTTGAGCGGACACAGAGTGTGGGCCTGGAGGCATGGAGGTCGGGGAGGCCCATGCAGTGAGCTGCAGTCTCAGTCCGAGTGAGAGATGGTTTGAGCGGACACAGAGTGTGGGCCTGGAGGCATGGAGGTCGGGGAGGCCCATGCAGTGAGCTGCAGTCTCAGTCCGAGTGAGAGATGGTTTGAGCGGACACAGAGTGTGGGCCTGGAGGCATGGAGGTCGGGGACGCCCATGCAGTGAGCTGCAGTCTCAGTCCGAGTGAGAGATGGTTTGAGCGGACACGGAGTGTGGGCCTGGAGGCATGGAGGTCGGGGACGCCCATGCAGTGAGCTGCAGTCTCAGTCCGAGTGAGAGATGGTTTGAGCGGACACGGAGTGTGGGCCTGGAGGCATGGAGGTCGGGGAGGCCCATGCAGTGAGCTGCAGTCTCAGTCCGAGTGAGAGATGGTTTGAGCGGACACAGAGTGTGGGCCTGGAGGCATGGAGGTCGGGGACGCCCATGCAGTGAGCTGCAGTCTCAGTCCGAGTGAGAGATGGTTTGAGCGGACACGGAGTGTGGGCCTGGAGGCATGGAGGTCGGGGACGCCCATGCAGTGAGCTGCAGTCTCAGTCCGAGTGAGAGATGGTTTGAGCGGACACGGAGTGTGGGCCTGGAGGCATGGAGGTCGGGGACGCCCATGCAGTGAGCTGCAGTCTCAGTCCGAGTGAGAGATGGTTTGAGCGGGCAGGGAGTGTGGGCTTGGTGGTCGTGGTTCTGGAGCCCAGGCCATCCAGGGAGTGAGCTGCAGTCTGAGGCCGAGTGAGAGAGGGTTTGAGTGGGCAGGGAGTGTGGGCTTGGTGGTCGTGGTTCTGGAGCCCAGGCCATCCAGGGAGTGAGCTGCAGTCTGAGGCCGAGTGAGAGAGGGTTTGAGTGGGCAGGGAGTGTGGGCTTGGTGGTCGTGGTTCTGGAGCCCAGGCCATCCAGGGAGTGAGCTGCAGTCTGAGGCCGAGTGAGAGAGGGTTTGAGTGGGCAGGGAGTGTGGGCTTGGTGGTCGTGGTTCTGGAGCCCAGGCCATCCAGGGAGTGAGCTGCAGTCTCAGGCCGAGTGAGAGAGGGTTTCACTGGGCATGGAGTGTAGAGATGGAGGCAATGAGCTCCAGAGGTCACAAAGGTCAATGTGGGCCTGCATGGCTGTCAGCAGGGCCACAGAGAGAAGGCCCAAGTGAATAGGTGTGTCTGTGTGAGTGAGTGAACCTGTCTCATAGGGGGGCAGAGCAGGCATCCCCTTTGGGGGCTGTCTGCTCTGTCCCCCTTTTTTTTTGGCCTCCTATACCTCTGGAGGTCAAGGGAGTAAGCTGTACTCTCAAGCCCATGTGAGAGAGGCTTTTAATGGGAAGAGAGAGTTTAAAAAGAGGCATGGAGCTCCAGAGGTCACAAAGGTCAATGTGGGCCTGCATGGATGTCAGCAGGGCATGAGGGAGAAGGCCCAAGTGAATAGGTGTGTCTGTGTGAGTGAGTGAACCTGTCTCATAGGGGGGCAGAGCAGGCATCCCCTTTGGGGGCTGTCTGCTCTGTCCCCCTTTTTTTTTGGCCTCCTATACCTCTGGAGGTCAAGGGAGTAAGCTGTACTCTCAAGCCCATGGGAGAGAGGGTTTTAATAGGGAGAGAGTGATTAAAAAGAGGCATGGTGCTCCAGGGGAGTGAGCTGTACTCTCATGCCCATGGGAGATGCCCTTTACTAGGCAGGGAGTTTAGAACAAGGTGCATGGAGCTCCAGAGGTCACAAAGGTCAATGTGGGCCTGCATGGATGTCAGCAGGGCATGAGGGAGAAGGCCCAAGTGAATAGGTTTGTCTGTGTGTGTCTGTGTGAGTGAGTGAGTGAGTGTGTGTGTGAACCTTTCCCACAGGAGGGCAGCACTGTGCAGGCAGCTCCAATGGAGGCTGGCTGCTCTGTGCCCATGTATTATTTGTTCTCTCTCTCTCTCTCTCCCCTTTCTTCTGGCCTGCTGGGTCACTTTTGTGTGTGGAGGGCTGGACTCTGTCTCACCCATCCCAGCCATGGGCACCCAGAATGCCCATGTGTGAGTCAGGAGCCCTCCCCTGGTTCTCCTAGTGAAAATGACCTGTGGCGCCCCCCTGTGGATGGATCTTGGTGGGGGTGCTTGGACCCCTTCTTGGGGTCCCCCCCAAGCCAGCCATGCCGACCAAGGGCACCCAAAACCCCCATGTGTGAGTGAAAAGCCTCCCCTGGGTCCCCATAGTGAAATCCGGCCTAAAGTGACCTGTGGCGCCCCCCTGTGGATGGATCCGGCTGTGGGGTCTTGGACCCCTTCTTGGGGTCCCCCCCAAGCCAGCCATGCCGACCAAGGGCACCCAAAACCCCCATGTGTGAGTGAAAAGCCTCCCCTGGGTCCCCATAGTGAAATCCGGCCTAAAGTGACCTGTGGCGCCCCCCTGTGGATGGATCCGGCTGTGGGGTCTTGGACCCCTTCTTGGGGTCCCCCCCAAGCCATCCATGCCGGCCATGGGCACCCAAAACCCCCATGTGTGAGTGAACAGCCTCCCCTGGGTACCCATAGTGAAATCAGGCTTAAAGTGACCTGTGGCGCCCCCCTGTGGATGGATCTTGGTGGGGGTGCTTGGACCCCTTCTTGGGGTCTCCTCCAAGCCAGCCATGCCGACCATGGGCACCCAAAACCCCCATGTGTGAGTGAACAGCCTCCCCAGTGTACCCATAGTGAAATCAGGCTTAAAGTGACCTGTGGCGCCCCCCTGTGGATGGATCTTGGTGGGGGTGCTTGGACCCCTTCTTGGGGTCTCCCCCAAGCCAGCCATGCCGACCAAGGGCACCCAAAACCCCCATGTGTGAGTGAACAGCCTCCCCAGTGTCCCCCCAGTGAAATCAGGCCTAAAGTGACCTGTGGCGCCCCCCTGTGGATGGATTCGGCTGTGGGTGCTTGGACCCCTTCTTGGGGTCTCCCCCAAGCCAGCCATGCCGACCAAGGGCACCCAAAACCCCCATGTGTGAGTGAACAGCCTCCCCTGGGTCCCCATAGTGAAATCCGGCCTAAAGTGACCTGTGGCGCCCCCCTGTGGATGGATCCGGCTGTGGGGTCTTGGACCCCTTCTTGGGGTCCCCCCCAAGCCATCCATGCCGGCCATGGGCACCCAAAACCCCCATGTGTGAGTGAACAGCCTCCCCTGGGTACCCATAGTGAAATCAGGCTTAAAGTGACCTGTGGCGCCCCCCTGTGGATGGATCTTGGTGGGGGTGCTTGGACCCCTTCTTGGGGTCTCCTCCAAGCCAGCCATGCCGACCATGGGCACCCAAAACCCCCATGTGTGAGTGAACAGCCTCCCCAGTGTACCCATAGTGAAATCAGGCTTAAAGTGACCTGTGGCGCCCCCCTGTGGATGGATCTTGGTGGGGGTGCTTGGACCCCTTCTTGGGGTCTCCCCCAAGCCAGCCATGCCGACCAAGGGCACCCAAAACCCCCATGTGTGAGTGAACAGCCTCCCCAGTGTCCCCCCAGTGAAATCAGGCCTAAAGTGACCTGTGGCGCCCCCCTGTGGATGGATTCGGCTGTGGGTGCTTGGACCCCTTCTTGGGGTCTCCCCCAAGCCAGCCATGCCGACCAAGGGCACCCAAAACCCCCATGTGTGAGTGAACAGCCTCCCCTGGGTCCCCATAGTGAAATCCGGCCTAAAGTGACCTGTGGCGCCCCCCTGTGGATGGATCCGGCTGTGGGGTCTTGGACCCCTTCTTGGGGTCCCCCCCAAGCCATCCATGCCGGCCATGGGCACCCAAAACCCCCATGTGTGAGTGAACAGCCTCCCCTGGGTACCCATAGTGAAATCAGGCTTAAAGTGACCTGTGGCGCCCCCCTGTGGATGGATCTTGGTGGGGGTGCTTGGACCCCTTCTTGGGGTCTCCTCCAAGCCAGCCATGCCGACCATGGGCACCCAAAACCCCCATGTGTGAGTGAACAGCCTCCCCAGTGTACCCATAGTGAAATCAGGCTTAAAGTGACCTGTGGCGCCCCCCTGTGGATGGATCTTGGTGGGGGTGCTTGGACCCCTTCTTGGGGTCTCCCCCAAGCCAGCCATGCCGACCAAGGGCACCCAAAACCCCCATGTGTGAGTGAACAGCCTCCCCAGTGTCCCCCCAGTGAAATCAGGCCTAAAGTGACCTGTGGCGCCCCCCTGTGGATGGATTCGGCTGTGGGTGCTTGGACCCCTTCTTGGGGTCTCCCCCAAGCCAGCCATGCCGACCAAGGGCACCCAAAACCCCCATGTGTGAGTGAACAGCCTCCCCTGGGTACCCATAGTGAAATCAGGCTTAAAGTGACCTGTGGCGCCCCCCTGTGGATGGATCCGGGTGTGGGGTCTTGGACCCCCCCTTGGGGTCACCCCCAAGCCGGCCAAGGGCACCCAAAACCCCCATGTGTGAGGTAAGAGCCTCCCCTGGTTCTCCTAGTGTCCGCCGGCGGTTTACCATATGGGGGTGTCTGACCACCACCCCAATCCGAGAAAAGTGCATCAAAATCGGCCTCCGTGAGCCAGGAGTCGGTCCCTGGTTCTCATAGTGTCAACCGGATGATTTCCATATGGGGGTGTCTGACCACCACCCCAATCCGAGAAAAGTGCAACAAAATCGGCCTCCGTGAGCCAGGAGTCGGTCCCTGGTTCTCCTGGTGTCCGCCGGCGGTTATCCATATGGGGGTGTCTGACCACCACCCCAATCCGAGAAAAGTGCATCAAAATCGGCCTCCGTGAGCCAGGAGTCGGTCCCTGGTTCTCATAGTGTCAACCGGATGGTTTCCATATGGGGGTGTCTGACCACCAACCCAATCCGAGAAAAGTGCATCAAAATCGGCCTTCCGGGAGCCAGGAGTCGGTCCCTGGTTCTCCTGTTGTCAACCGGATGGTTTCCATATGGGGGTGTCTGACCACCAACCCAATCCGAGAAAAGTGCATCAAAATCGGCCTTCCGGGAGCCAGGAGTCGGTCCCTGGTTCTCCTGTTGTCAACCGGATGATTTCCATATGGGGGTGTCTGACCACCAACCCAATCCGAGAAAAGTGCATCAAAATCGGCCTTCCGGGAGCCAGGAGTCGGTCCCTGGTTCTCCTGGTGTCAACCGGATGGTTTCCATATGGGGGTGTCTGACCACCAACCCAATCCGAGAAAAGTGCATCAAAATCGGCCTTCCGGGAGCCAGGAGTCGGTCCCTGGTTCTCATAGTGTCAACCGGATGATTTCCATATGGGGGTGTCTGACCACCAACCCAATCCGAGAAAAGTGCATCAAAATCGGCCTTCCGGGAGCCAGGAGTCGGTCCCTGGTTCTCCTGGTGTCAACCGGATGGTTTCCATATGGGGGTGTCTGACCACCAACCCAATCCGAGAAAAGTGCATCAAAATCGGCCTTCCGGGAGCCAGGAGTCGGTCCCTGGTTCTCATAGTGTCAACCGGATGATTTCCATATGGGGGTGTCTGACCACCAACCCAATCCGAGAAAAGTGCATCAAAATCGGCCTTCCGGGAGCCAGGAGTCGGTCCCTGGTTCTCATAGTGTCAACCGGATGATTTCCATATGGGGGTGTCTGACCACCAACCCAATCCGAGAAAAGTGCATCAAAATCGGCCTTCCGGGAGCCAGGAGTCGGTCCCTGGTTCTCATAGTGTCAACCGGATGGTTTCCATATGGGGGTGTCTGACCACCAACCCAATCCGAGAAAAGTGCATCAAAATCGGCCTTCCGGGAGCCAGGAGTCGGTCCCTGGTTCTCCTGGTGTCAACCGGATGGTTTCCATATGGGGGTGTCTGACCACCAACCCAATCCGAGAAAAGTGCATCAAAATCGGCCTTCCGGGAGCCAGGAGTCGGTCCCTGGTTCTCATAGTGTCAACCGGATGATTTCCATATGGGGGTGTCTGACCACCAACCCAATCCGAGAAAAGTGCATCAAAATCGGCCTTCCGGGAGCCAGGAGTCGGTCCCTGGTTCTCATAGTGTCAACCGGATGATTTCCATATGGGGGTGTCTGACCACCAACCCAATCCGAGAAAAGTGCATCAAAATCGGCCTTCCGGGAGCCAGGAGTCGGTCCCTGGTTCTCATAGTGTCAACCGGATGGTTTCCATATGGGGGTGTCTGACCACCAACCCAATCCGAGAAAAGTGCATCAAAATCGGCCTTCCGGGAGCCAGGAGTCGGTCCCTGGTTCTCCTGGTGTCAACCGGATGGTTTCCATATGGGGGTGTCTGACCACCAACCCAATCCGAGAAAAGTGCATCAAAATCGGCCTTCCGGGAGCCAGGAGTCGGTCCCTGGTTCTCATAGTGTCAACCGGATGATTTCCATATGGGGGTGTCTGACCACCAACCCAATCCGAGAAAAGTGCATCAAAATCGGCCTTCCGGGAGCCAGGAGTCGGTCCCTGGTTCTCATAGTGTCAACCGGATGGTTTCCATATGGGGGTGTCTGACCACCAACCCAATCCGAGAAAAGTGCATCAAAATCGGCCTTCCGGGAGCCAGGAGTCGGTCCCTGGTTCTCATAGTGTCAACCGGATGATTTCCATATGGGGGTGTCTGACCACCAACCCAATCCGAGAAAAGTGCATCAAAATCGGCCTTCCGGGAGCCAGGAGTCGGTCCCTGGTTCTCCTGGTGTCAACCGGATGGTTTCCATATGGGGGTGTCTGACCACCAACCCAATCCGAGAAAAGTGCATCAAAATCGGCCTTCCGGGAGCCAGGAGTCGGTCCCTGGTTCTCATAGTGTCAACCGGATGGTTTCCATATGGGGGTGTCTGACCACCAACCCAATCCGAGAAAAGTGCATCAAAATCGGCCTTCCGGGAGCCAGGAGTCGGTCCCTGGTTCTCCTGGTGTCAACCGGATGGTTTCCATATGGGGGTGTCTGACCACCAACCCAATCCGAGAAAAGTGCATCAAAATCGGCCTTCCGGGAGCCAGGAGTCGGTCCCTGGTTCTCATAGTGTCAACCGGATGGTTTCCATATGGGGGTGTCTGACCACCAACCCAATCCGAGAAAAGTGCATCAAAATCGGCCTTCCGGGAGCCAGGAGTCGGTCCCTGGTTCTCATAGTGTCAACCGGATGGTTTCCATATGGGGGTGTCTGACCACCAACCCAATCCGAGAAAAGTGCATCAAAATCGGCCTTCCGGGAGCCAGGAGTCGGTCCCTGGTTCTCATAGTGTCAACCGGATGATTTCCATATGGGGGTGTCTGACCACCAACCCAATCCGAGAAAAGTGCATCAAAATCGGCCTTCCGGGAGCCAGGAGTCGGTCCCTGGTTCTCCTGGTGTCAACCGGATGGTTTCCATATGGGGGTGTCTGACCACCAACCCAATCCGAGAAAAGTGCATCAAAATCGGCCTTCCGGGAGCCAGGAGTCGGTCCCTGGTTCTCATAGTGTCAACCGGATGGTTTCCATATGGGGGTGTCTGACCACCAACCCAATCCGAGAAAAGTGCATCAAAATCGGCCTTCCGGGAGCCAGGAGTCGGTCCCTGGTTCTCATAGTGTCAACCGGATGATTTCCATATGGGGGTGTCTGACCACCAACCCAATCCGAGAAAAGTGCATCAAAATCGGCCTTCCGGGAGCCAGGAGTCGGTCCCTGGTTCTCATAGTGTCAACCGGATGATTTCCATATGGGGGTGTCTGACCACCAACCCAATCCGAGAAAAGTGCATCAAAATCGGCCTTCCGGGAGCCAGGAGTCGGTCCCTGGTTCTCATAGTGTCAACCGGATGATTTCCATATGGGGGTGTCTGACCACCAACCCAATCCGAGAAAAGTGCATCAAAATCGGCCTTCCGGGAGCCAGGAGTCGGTCCCTGGTTCTCATAGTGTCAACCGGATGATTTCCATATGGGGGTGTCTGACCACCAACCCAATCCGAGAAAAGTGCATCAAAATCGGCCTTCCGGGAGCCAGGAGTCGGTCCCTGGTTCTCCTGGTGTCAACCGGATGGTTTCCATATGGGGGTGTCTGACCACCAACCCAATCCGAGAAAAGTGCATCAAAATCGGCCTTCCGGGAGCCAGGAGTCGGTCCCTGGTTCTCATAGTGTCAACCGGATGATTTCCATATGGGGGTGTCTGACCACCAACCCAATCCGAGAAAAGTGCATCAAAATCGGCCTTCCGGGAGCCAGGAGTCGGTCCCTGGTTCTCCTGGTGTCCGCCGGCGGTTATCCATATGGGGGTGTCTGACCACCAACCCAATCCGAGAAAAGTGCATCAAAATCGGCCTTCCGTGAGGCAGGAGTCGGTCCCTGGTTCTCCTGTTGTCAACCGGATGATTTCCATATGGGGGTGTCTGACCACCACCCCAATCCGAAAAAAGTGCATCAAATCGGCCTTCCGTGAGCCAGGAGTCGGTCCCTGGTTCTCATAGTGTCAACCGGATGATTTCCATATGGGGGTGTCTGACCACCAACCCAATCCGAGAAAAGTGCATCAAAATCGGCCTTCCGGGAGCCAGGAGTCGGTCCCTGGTTCTCATAGTGTCAACCGGATGGTTTCCATATGGGGGTGTCTGACCACCAACCCAATCCGAGAAAAGTGCATCAAAATCGGCCTTCCGGGAGCCAGGAGTCGGTCCCTGGTTCTCCTGGTGTCAACCGGATGGTTTCCATATGGGGGTGTCTGACCACCAACCCAATCCGAGAAAAGTGCATCAAAATCGGCCTTCCGGGAGCCAGGAGTCGGTCCCTGGTTCTCATAGTGTCAACCGGATGATTTCCATATGGGGGTGTCTGACCACCAACCCAATCCGAGAAAAGTGCATCAAAATCGGCCTTCCGGGAGCCAGGAGTCGGTCCCTGGTTCTCCTGGTGTCCGCCGGCGGTTATCCATATGGGGGTGTCTGACCACCAACCCAATCCGAGAAAAGTGCATCAAAATCGGCCTTCCGTGAGGCAGGAGTCGGTCCCTGGTTCTCCTGTTGTCAACCGGATGATTTCCATATGGGGGTGTCTGACCACCACCCCAATCCGAAAAAAGTGCATCAAATCGGCCTTCCGTGAGCCAGGAGTCGGTCCCTGGTTCTCCTGGTGTCCGCCGGCGGACAACCATGTTGGGGTGTCTGACCCACAACCCAATCCGACCAAGTGCACCCAAATCGGCCTTCCGTGAGCCAGGAGTCGGTCTCTGGTTCTCCCATCGACCGCCGGCGGTCTTCCATGTGGGGGTGTCTGACCCACAACCCAATCCGACCAAGAGCACCCATGTCGGCCTTGTGTGAGTCAGGAGCCGTTCCCCCTGGTTCTCATTTGGGTTACCATGCACGAAGGGACATAGTGCAATTTCGGCCGATTTTTCCGATTTTTTCAAATAATGTTTAAAAATACTTCCCGATGAGCTAGAGGTCCCAAATTTGGTCTATTATCCTCTTTTATGATGAACTTCCATTACCTAAAAGGGTTTTTCTTAACTCGTATAGGAACATCAACCGTTCTGACCCCTATTTTTTTTTTTCACTTTTCTAACATAATTAAAATATAGTAAAAAATTTCCAAAAACGAATTAATTTATATATAAATGTGCGTCTATTCGTGCCCTTTTGCGCCAAAAAAACCCCATCCTGATTGGACTTTTAGTTTTTGAATTATTAACGTTTTAAGTCGTTTTTTCAAAACCGAAATCGCTGTTTTTTCCCCCAAACGGCGGAGCACAGACAGGCCCAGCGGGTGGCAGGGCTTATGTCGATAATTTGGCCTCTCCCGTAGTAGCCCCACTCGGTTCCAGGTCGGCCAGACAGGTACCGGCGCGATTTTGAAAA
>NW_028156340.1:40000-45000 GCF_964263955.1 Coregonus lavaretus
GAGGCCGAGTGAGAGAGGGTTTGAGTGGGCAGGGAGTGTGGGCTTGGTGGTCGTGGTTCTGGAGCCCAGGCCATCCAGGGAGTGAGCTGCAGTCTGAGGCCGAGTGAGAGAGGGTTTGAGTGGGCAGGGAGTGTGGGCTTGGTGGTCGTGGTTCTGGAGCCCAGGCCATCCAGGGAGTGAGCTGCAGTCTGAGGCCGAGTGAGAGAGGGTTTGAGTGGGCAGGGAGTGTGGGCTTGGTGGTCGTGGTTCTGGAGCCCAGGCCATCCAGGGAGTGAGCTGCAGTCTCAGGCCGAGTGAGAGAGGGTTTCACTGGGCATGGAGTGTAGAGATGGAGGCAATGAGCTCCAGAGGTCACAAAGGTCAATGTGGGCCTGCATGGCTGTCAGCAGGGCCACAGAGAGAAGGCCCAAGTGAATAGGTGTGTCTGTGTGAGTGAGTGAACCTGTCTCATAGGGGGGCAGAGCAGGCATCCCCTTTGGGGGCTGTCTGCTCTGTCCCCCTTTTTTTTTGGCCTCCTATACCTCTGGAGGTCAAGGGAGTAAGCTGTACTCTCAAGCCCATGTGAGAGAGGCTTTTAATGGGAAGAGAGAGTTTAAAAAGAGGCATGGAGCTCCAGAGGTCACAAAGGTCAATGTGGGCCTGCATGGATGTCAGCAGGGCATGAGGGAGAAGGCCCAAGTGAATAGGTGTGTCTGTGTGAGTGAGTGAACCTGTCTCATAGGGGGGCAGAGCAGGCATCCCCTTTGGGGGCTGTCTGCTCTGTCCCCCTTTTTTTTTGGCCTCCTATACCTCTGGAGGTCAAGGGAGTAAGCTGTACTCTCAAGCCCATGGGAGAGAGGGTTTTAATAGGGAGAGAGTGATTAAAAAGAGGCATGGTGCTCCAGGGGAGTGAGCTGTACTCTCATGCCCATGGGAGATGCCCTTTACTAGGCAGGGAGTTTAGAACAAGGTGCATGGAGCTCCAGAGGTCACAAAGGTCAATGTGGGCCTGCATGGATGTCAGCAGGGCATGAGGGAGAAGGCCCAAGTGAATAGGTTTGTCTGTGTGTGTCTGTGTGAGTGAGTGAGTGAGTGTGTGTGTGAACCTTTCCCACAGGAGGGCAGCACTGTGCAGGCAGCTCCAATGGAGGCTGGCTGCTCTGTGCCCATGTATTATTTGTTCTCTCTCTCTCTCTCTCCCCTTTCTTCTGGCCTGCTGGGTCACTTTTGTGTGTGGAGGGCTGGACTCTGTCTCACCCATCCCAGCCATGGGCACCCAGAATGCCCATGTGTGAGTCAGGAGCCCTCCCCTGGTTCTCCTAGTGAAAATGACCTGTGGCGCCCCCCTGTGGATGGATCTTGGTGGGGGTGCTTGGACCCCTTCTTGGGGTCCCCCCCAAGCCAGCCATGCCGACCAAGGGCACCCAAAACCCCCATGTGTGAGTGAAAAGCCTCCCCTGGGTCCCCATAGTGAAATCCGGCCTAAAGTGACCTGTGGCGCCCCCCTGTGGATGGATCCGGC
Organism: Coregonus lavaretus; assembly: GCF_964263955.1. Classification (NCBI taxonomy): domain Eukaryota; kingdom Metazoa; phylum Chordata; class Actinopteri; order Salmoniformes; family Salmonidae; genus Coregonus; species Coregonus lavaretus. The sequence continues at coordinate 41,502 of NW_028156340.1, forward strand.
TGTGGGGTCTTGGACCCCTTCTTGGGGTCCCCCCCAAGCCAGCCATGCCGACCAAGGGCACCCAAAACCCCCATGTGTGAGTGAAAAGCCTCCCCTGGGTCCCCATAGTGAAATCCGGCCTAAAGTGACCTGTGGCGCCCCCCTGTGGATGGATCCGGCTGTGGGGTCTTGGACCCCTTCTTGGGGTCCCCCCCAAGCCATCCATGCCGGCCATGGGCACCCAAAACCCCCATGTGTGAGTGAACAGCCTCCCCTGGGTACCCATAGTGAAATCAGGCTTAAAGTGACCTGTGGCGCCCCCCTGTGGATGGATCTTGGTGGGGGTGCTTGGACCCCTTCTTGGGGTCTCCTCCAAGCCAGCCATGCCGACCATGGGCACCCAAAACCCCCATGTGTGAGTGAACAGCCTCCCCAGTGTACCCATAGTGAAATCAGGCTTAAAGTGACCTGTGGCGCCCCCCTGTGGATGGATCTTGGTGGGGGTGCTTGGACCCCTTCTTGGGGTCTCCCCCAAGCCAGCCATGCCGACCAAGGGCACCCAAAACCCCCATGTGTGAGTGAACAGCCTCCCCAGTGTCCCCCCAGTGAAATCAGGCCTAAAGTGACCTGTGGCGCCCCCCTGTGGATGGATTCGGCTGTGGGTGCTTGGACCCCTTCTTGGGGTCTCCCCCAAGCCAGCCATGCCGACCAAGGGCACCCAAAACCCCCATGTGTGAGTGAACAGCCTCCCCTGGGTACCCATAGTGAAATCAGGCTTAAAGTGACCTGTGGCGCCCCCCTGTGGATGGATCCGGGTGTGGGGTCTTGGACCCCCCCTTGGGGTCACCCCCAAGCCGGCCAAGGGCACCCAAAACCCCCATGTGTGAGGTAAGAGCCTCCCCTGGTTCTCCTAGTGTCCGCCGGCGGTTTACCATATGGGGGTGTCTGACCACCACCCCAATCCGAGAAAAGTGCATCAAAATCGGCCTCCGTGAGCCAGGAGTCGGTCCCTGGTTCTCATAGTGTCAACCGGATGATTTCCATATGGGGGTGTCTGACCACCACCCCAATCCGAGAAAAGTGCAACAAAATCGGCCTCCGTGAGCCAGGAGTCGGTCCCTGGTTCTCCTGGTGTCCGCCGGCGGTTATCCATATGGGGGTGTCTGACCACCACCCCAATCCGAGAAAAGTGCATCAAAATCGGCCTCCGTGAGCCAGGAGTCGGTCCCTGGTTCTCATAGTGTCAACCGGATGGTTTCCATATGGGGGTGTCTGACCACCAACCCAATCCGAGAAAAGTGCATCAAAATCGGCCTTCCGGGAGCCAGGAGTCGGTCCCTGGTTCTCATAGTGTCAACCGGATGATTTCCATATGGGGGTGTCTGACCACCAACCCAATCCGAGAAAAGTGCATCAAAATCGGCCTTCCGGGAGCCAGGAGTCGGTCCCTGGTTCTCCTGGTGTCAACCGGATGGTTTCCATATGGGGGTGTCTGACCACCAACCCAATCCGAGAAAAGTGCATCAAAATCGGCCTTCCGGGAGCCAGGAGTCGGTCCCTGGTTCTCATAGTGTCAACCGGATGATTTCCATATGGGGGTGTCTGACCACCAACCCAATCCGAGAAAAGTGCATCAAAATCGGCCTTCCGGGAGCCAGGAGTCGGTCCCTGGTTCTCATAGTGTCAACCGGATGATTTCCATATGGGGGTGTCTGACCACCAACCCAATCCGAGAAAAGTGCATCAAAATCGGCCTTCCGGGAGCCAGGAGTCGGTCCCTGGTTCTCATAGTGTCAACCGGATGGTTTCCATATGGGGGTGTCTGACCACCAACCCAATCCGAGAAAAGTGCATCAAAATCGGCCTTCCGGGAGCCAGGAGTCGGTCCCTGGTTCTCCTGGTGTCAACCGGATGGTTTCCATATGGGGGTGTCTGACCACCAACCCAATCCGAGAAAAGTGCATCAAAATCGGCCTTCCGGGAGCCAGGAGTCGGTCCCTGGTTCTCATAGTGTCAACCGGATGATTTCCATATGGGGGTGTCTGACCACCAACCCAATCCGAGAAAAGTGCATCAAAATCGGCCTTCCGGGAGCCAGGAGTCGGTCCCTGGTTCTCCTGGTGTCAACCGGATGGTTTCCATATGGGGGTGTCTGACCACCAACCCAATCCGAGAAAAGTGCATCAAAATCGGCCTTCCGGGAGCCAGGAGTCGGTCCCTGGTTCTCATAGTGTCAACCGGATGGTTTCCATATGGGGGTGTCTGACCACCAACCCAATCCGAGAAAAGTGCATCAAAATCGGCCTTCCGGGAGCCAGGAGTCGGTCCCTGGTTCTCATAGTGTCAACCGGATGATTTCCATATGGGGGTGTCTGACCACCAACCCAATCCGAGAAAAGTGCATCAAAATCGGCCTTCCGGGAGCCAGGAGTCGGTCCCTGGTTCTCATAGTGTCAACCGGATGATTTCCATATGGGGGTGTCTGACCACCAACCCAATCCGAGAAAAGTGCATCAAAATCGGCCTTCCGGGAGCCAGGAGTCGGTCCCTGGTTCTCATAGTGTCAACCGGATGATTTCCATATGGGGGTGTCTGACCACCAACCCAATCCGAGAAAAGTGCATCAAAATCGGCCTTCCGGGAGCCAGGAGTCGGTCCCTGGTTCTCATAGTGTCAACCGGATGATTTCCATATGGGGGTGTCTGACCACCAACCCAATCCGAGAAAAGTGCATCAAAATCGGCCTTCCGGGAGCCAGGAGTCGGTCCCTGGTTCTCATAGTGTCAACCGGATGGTTTCCATATGGGGGTGTCTGACCACCAACCCAATCCGAGAAAAGTGCATCAAAATCGGCCTTCCGGGAGCCAGGAGTCGGTCCCTGGTTCTCCTGGTGTCAACCGGATGGTTTCCATATGGGGGTGTCTGACCACCAACCCAATCCGAGAAAAGTGCATCAAAATCGGCCTTCCGGGAGCCAGGAGTCGGTCCCTGGTTCTCATAGTGTCAACCGGATGATTTCCATATGGGGGTGTCTGACCACCAACCCAATCCGAGAAAAGTGCATCAAAATCGGCCTTCCGGGAGCCAGGAGTCGGTCCCTGGTTCTCCTGGTGTCCGCCGGCGGTTATCCATATGGGGGTGTCTGACCACCAACCCAATCCGAGAAAAGTGCATCAAAATCGGCCTTCCGTGAGGCAGGAGTCGGTCCCTGGTTCTCCTGTTGTCAACCGGATGATTTCCATATGGGGGTGTCTGACCACCACCCCAATCCGAAAAAAGTGCATCAAATCGGCCTTCCGTGAGCCAGGAGTCGGTCCCTGGTTCTCCTGGTGTCCGCCGGCGGACAACCATGTTGGGGTGTCTGACCCACAACCCAATCCGACCAAGTGCACCCAAATCGGCCTTCCGTGAGCCAGGAGTCGGTCTCTGGTTCTCCCATCGACCGCCGGCGGTCTTCCATGTGGGGGTGTCTGACCCACAACCCAATCCGACCAAGAGCACCCATGTCGGCCTTGTGTGA
>NW_028156340.1:55000-60000 GCF_964263955.1 Coregonus lavaretus
CCAGAGGTCACAAAGGTCAATGTGGGCCTGCATGGATGTCAGCAGGGCATGAGGGAGAAGGCCCAAGTGAATAGGTGTGTCTGTGTGAGTGAGTGAACCTGTCTCATAGGGGGGCAGAGCAGGCATCCCCTTTGGGGGCTGTCTGCTCTGTCCCCCTTTTTTTTTGGCCTCCTATACCTCTGGAGGTCAAGGGAGTAAGCTGTACTCTCAAGCCCATGGGAGAGAGGGTTTTAATAGGGAGAGAGTGATTAAAAAGAGGCATGGTGCTCCAGGGGAGTGAGCTGTACTCTCATGCCCATGGGAGATGCCCTTTACTAGGCAGGGAGTTTAGAACAAGGTGCATGGAGCTCCAGAGGTCACAAAGGTCAATGTGGGCCTGCATGGATGTCAGCAGGGCATGAGGGAGAAGGCCCAAGTGAATAGGTTTGTCTGTGTGTGTCTGTGTGAGTGAGTGAGTGAGTGTGTGTGTGAACCTTTCCCACAGGAGGGCAGCACTGTGCAGGCAGCTCCAATGGAGGCTGGCTGCTCTGTGCCCATGTATTATTTGTTCTCTCTCTCTCTCTCTCCCCTTTCTTCTGGCCTGCTGGGTCACTTTTGTGTGTGGAGGGCTGGACTCTGTCTCACCCATCCCAGCCATGGGCACCCAGAATGCCCATGTGTGAGTCAGGAGCCCTCCCCTGGTTCTCCTAGTGAAAATGACCTGTGGCGCCCCCCTGTGGATGGATCTTGGTGGGGGTGCTTGGACCCCTTCTTGGGGTCCCCCCCAAGCCAGCCATGCCGACCAAGGGCACCCAAAACCCCCATGTGTGAGTGAAAAGCCTCCCCTGGGTCCCCATAGTGAAATCCGGCCTAAAGTGACCTGTGGCGCCCCCCTGTGGATGGATCCGGCTGTGGGGTCTTGGACCCCTTCTTGGGGTCCCCCCCAAGCCAGCCATGCCGACCAAGGGCACCCAAAACCCCCATGTGTGAGTGAAAAGCCTCCCCTGGGTCCCCATAGTGAAATCCGGCCTAAAGTGACCTGTGGCGCCCCCCTGTGGATGGATCCGGCTGTGGGGTCTTGGACCCCTTCTTGGGGTCCCCCCCAAGCCATCCATGCCGGCCATGGGCACCCAAAACCCCCATGTGTGAGTGAACAGCCTCCCCTGGGTACCCATAGTGAAATCAGGCTTAAAGTGACCTGTGGCGCCCCCCTGTGGATGGATCTTGGTGGGGGTGCTTGGACCCCTTCTTGGGGTCTCCTCCAAGCCAGCCATGCCGACCATGGGCACCCAAAACCCCCATGTGTGAGTGAACAGCCTCCCCAGTGTACCCATAGTGAAATCAGGCTTAAAGTGACCTGTGGCGCCCCCCTGTGGATGGATCTTGGTGGGGGTGCTTGGACCCCTTCTTGGGGTCTCCCCCAAGCCAGCCATGCCGACCAAGGGCACCCAAAACCCCCATGTGTGAGTGAACAGCCTCCCCAGTGTCCCCCCAGTGAAATCAGGCCTAAAGTGACCTGTGGCGCCCCCCTGTGGATGGATTCGGCTGTGGGTGCTTGGACCCCTTCTTGGGGTCTCCCCCAAGCCAGCCATGCCGACCAAGGGCACCCAAAACCCCCATGTGTGAGTGAACAGCCTCCCCTGGGTCCCCATAGTGAAATCCGGCCTAAAGTGACCTGTGGCGCCCCCCTGTGGATGGATCCGGCTGTGGGGTCTTGGACCCCTTCTTGGGGTCCCCCCCAAGCCATCCATGCCGGCCATGGGCACCCAAAACCCCCATGTGTGAGTGAACAGCCTCCCCTGGGTACCCATAGTGAAATCAGGCTTAAAGTGACCTGTGGCGCCCCCCTGTGGATGGATCTTGGTGGGGGTGCTTGGACCCCTTCTTGGGGTCTCCTCCAAGCCAGCCATGCCGACCATGGGCACCCAAAACCCCCATGTGTGAGTGAACAGCCTCCCCAGTGTACCCATAGTGAAATCAGGCTTAAAGTGACCTGTGGCGCCCCCCTGTGGATGGATCTTGGTGGGGGTGCTTGGACCCCTTCTTGGGGTCTCCCCCAAGCCAGCCATGCCGACCAAGGGCACCCAAAACCCCCATGTGTGAGTGAACAGCCTCCCCAGTGTCCCCCCAGTGAAATCAGGCCTAAAGTGACCTGTGGCGCCCCCCTGTGGATGGATTCGGCTGTGGGTGCTTGGACCCCTTCTTGGGGTCTCCCCCAAGCCAGCCATGCCGACCAAGGGCACCCAAAACCCCCATGTGTGAGTGAACAGCCTCCCCTGGGTCCCCATAGTGAAATCCGGCCTAAAGTGACCTGTGGCGCCCCCCTGTGGATGGATCCGGCTGTGGGGTCTTGGACCCCTTCTTGGGGTCCCCCCCAAGCCATCCATGCCGGCCATGGGCACCCAAAACCCCCATGTGTGAGTGAACAGCCTCCCCTGGGTACCCATAGTGAAATCAGGCTTAAAGTGACCTGTGGCGCCCCCCTGTGGATGGATCTTGGTGGGGGTGCTTGGACCCCTTCTTGGGGTCTCCTCCAAGCCAGCCATGCCGACCATGGGCACCCAAAACCCCCATGTGTGAGTGAACAGCCTCCCCAGTGTACCCATAGTGAAATCAGGCTTAAAGTGACCTGTGGCGCCCCCCTGTGGATGGATCTTGGTGGGGGTGCTTGGACCCCTTCTTGGGGTCTCCCCCAAGCCAGCCATGCCGACCAAGGGCACCCAAAACCCCCATGTGTGAGTGAACAGCCTCCCCAGTGTCCCCCCAGTGAAATCAGGCCTAAAGTGACCTGTGGCGCCCCCCTGTGGATGGATTCGGCTGTGGGTGCTTGGACCCCTTCTTGGGGTCTCCCCCAAGCCAGCCATGCCGACCAAGGGCACCCAAAACCCCCATGTGTGAGTGAACAGCCTCCCCTGGGTACCCATAGTGAAATCAGGCTTAAAGTGACCTGTGGCGCCCCCCTGTGGATGGATCCGGGTGTGGGGTCTTGGACCCCCCCTTGGGGTCACCCCCAAGCCGGCCAAGGGCACCCAAAACCCCCATGTGTGAGGTAAGAGCCTCCCCTGGTTCTCCTAGTGTCCGCCGGCGGTTTACCATATGGGGGTGTCTGACCACCACCCCAATCCGAGAAAAGTGCATCAAAATCGGCCTCCGTGAGCCAGGAGTCGGTCCCTGGTTCTCATAGTGTCAACCGGATGATTTCCATATGGGGGTGTCTGACCACCACCCCAATCCGAGAAAAGTGCAACAAAATCGGCCTCCGTGAGCCAGGAGTCGGTCCCTGGTTCTCCTGGTGTCCGCCGGCGGTTATCCATATGGGGGTGTCTGACCACCACCCCAATCCGAGAAAAGTGCATCAAAATCGGCCTCCGTGAGCCAGGAGTCGGTCCCTGGTTCTCATAGTGTCAACCGGATGGTTTCCATATGGGGGTGTCTGACCACCAACCCAATCCGAGAAAAGTGCATCAAAATCGGCCTTCCGGGAGCCAGGAGTCGGTCCCTGGTTCTCCTGTTGTCAACCGGATGGTTTCCATATGGGGGTGTCTGACCACCAACCCAATCCGAGAAAAGTGCATCAAAATCGGCCTTCCGGGAGCCAGGAGTCGGTCCCTGGTTCTCCTGTTGTCAACCGGATGATTTCCATATGGGGGTGTCTGACCACCAACCCAATCCGAGAAAAGTGCATCAAAATCGGCCTTCCGGGAGCCAGGAGTCGGTCCCTGGTTCTCCTGGTGTCAACCGGATGGTTTCCATATGGGGGTGTCTGACCACCAACCCAATCCGAGAAAAGTGCATCAAAATCGGCCTTCCGGGAGCCAGGAGTCGGTCCCTGGTTCTCATAGTGTCAACCGGATGATTTCCATATGGGGGTGTCTGACCACCAACCCAATCCGAGAAAAGTGCATCAAAATCGGCCTTCCGGGAGCCAGGAGTCGGTCCCTGGTTCTCCTGGTGTCAACCGGATGGTTTCCATATGGGGGTGTCTGACCACCAACCCAATCCGAGAAAAGTGCATCAAAATCGGCCTTCCGGGAGCCAGGAGTCGGTCCCTGGTTCTCATAGTGTCAACCGGATGATTTCCATATGGGGGTGTCTGACCACCAACCCAATCCGAGAAAAGTGCATCAAAATCGGCCTTCCGGGAGCCAGGAGTCGGTCCCTGGTTCTCATAGTGTCAACCGGATGATTTCCATATGGGGGTGTCTGACCACCAACCCAATCCGAGAAAAGTGCATCAAAATCGGCCTTCCGGGAGCCAGGAGTCGGTCCCTGGTTCTCATAGTGTCAACCGGATGGTTTCCATATGGGGGTGTCTGACCACCAACCCAATCCGAGAAAAGTGCATCAAAATCGGCCTTCCGGGAGCCAGGAGTCGGTCCCTGGTTCTCCTGGTGTCAACCGGATGGTTTCCATATGGGGGTGTCTGACCACCAACCCAATCCGAGAAAAGTGCATCAAAATCGGCCTTCCGGGAGCCAGGAGTCGGTCCCTGGTTCTCATAGTGTCAACCGGATGATTTCCATATGGGGGTGTCTGACCACCAACCCAATCCGAGAAAAGTGCATCAAAATCGGCCTTCCGGGAGCCAGGAGTCGGTCCCTGGTTCTCATAGTGTCAACCGGATGGTTTCCATATGGGGGTGTCTGACCACCAACCCAATCCGAGAAAAGTGCATCAAAATCGGCCTTCCGGGAGCCAGGAGTCGGTCCCTGGTTCTCATAGTGTCAACCGGATGATTTCCATATGGGGGTGTCTGACCACCAACCCAATCCGAGAAAAGTGCATCAAAATCGGCCTTCCGGGAGCCAGGAGTCGGTCCCTGGTTCTCCTGGTGTCAACCGGATGGTTTCCATATGGGGGTGTCTGACCACCAACCCAATCCGAGAAAAGTGCATCAAAATCGGCCTTCCGGGAGCCAGGAGTCGGTCCCTGGTTCTCATAGTGTCAACCGGATGGTTTCCATATGGGGGTGTCTGACCACCAACCCAATCCGAGAAAAGTGCATCAAAATCGGCCTTCCG
>NW_028156339.1:15000-17500 GCF_964263955.1 Coregonus lavaretus
AAGTTCATGGACTAGGGCCCTATAAAATATGCGTTGCGGACCGAATCACGGAATCCAGACATTAAACCCAAATTCAACAATATTCAAACATTTATTGAACTTAGTAGGAAATCAACTAAATCTATTCAACTTGTTAGAAAACATATTAATTTGCCCAAGCCAATCATAAGACATGAACAAAATGCATCAGTGATTGGTATTTCCATGAACTTTCTGAAAGGGCACAGGAATGCCCCTGTCTGTGTGCATGTGTGCGGTGCGCGCGTATGTCTACACTTTGTGTAGCCGTTAGCGATGATGCTAATGATAACCTTCTTCTGGTAGGGAAGGAATGGCTTTCCCCCAAAACCTTCGCAAGTAAATGTTAACTACAAAGTAGCCTATGCCTGCCTGGCAGAATTATACCGTGATCATTTGCATCACTCCAGTGGCCATTTGTCCTACAGCAACACCGCTTAACCAAACAAAGGTCTCTTCCTGGTGCACGCTTGCATTTAAGGGTAACTACACCCCAAAATCTAAATGTCTTCCATTTTTCCCAGACCTCAAAAATGGTCACCTGATAGGGTTTAAACATTGTTGTGGACATAGAACATCCAATTGTGCTGTTTTGCTATTAAAAAGGTGTACTTTTGAGAGCGAAAACCTGCCAAAACAGGGACAAACGGTCAACGGGGAAATCTAAACGGAGAAAAGGGAACTTGGGAATTAACGGAATCAGGCAAAACATTGAAGGGATTTTATAGTGCCCTAATGGACTACAGACATTGACAGTCTCCTAGACTAAAAACAAAGGCTGTATGTACTGCCTACATTTTGAGGGAAACGCAATGTCCATTATTTTATTTGATCAGGGCAGGGCAGGGCAGGGCAGCACACACAAACTGCATTTAGTCCAATAACAATCCATGATATTATTAGGGTGATAAATAAAAGGCAATTGCTCCATGACACAAGAGCACGCTCTACTGGGACAAAAAGCTTACAGCACCTGGTATTCCCAGGCGGTCTCCCATCCAAGTACTAACCAGGCCCGACCCTGCTTAGCTTCCGAGATCGGACGAGATCGGGCGTATTCAGGCTGGTATGGCCGTAAGCGAGGGAACAACTCTTGGTACACTATATAAAGTCAATGTGTCACTCACTCTGAACGAGACACAGAAAAGTATCCACTTTATGACACAGACTGAAGAAGCTCAAACCTTGCTTACATTTCCAAGATATATATATATATATATATATATATATATATATATATATATATATTTGAGTCTCGTGGGGGTGGAAGAGGGCATATCCTATGTTGACTTATGACAAGTTCATGGACTAGGGCCCTATAAAATATGCGTTGCGGACCGAATCACGGAATCCAGACATTAAACCCAAATTCAACAATATTCAAACATTTATTGAACTTAGTAGGAAATCAACTAAATCTATTCAACTTGTTAGAAAACATATTAATTTGCCCAAGCCAATCATAAGACATGAACAAAATGCATCAGTGATTGGTATTTCCATGAACTTTCTGAAAGGGCACAGGAATGCCCCTGTCTGTGTGCATGTGTGCGGTGCGCGCGTATGTCTACACTTTGTGTAGCCGTTAGCGATGATGCTAATGATAACCTTCTTCTGGTAGGGAAGGAATGGCTTTCCCCCAAAACCTTCGCAAGTAAATGTTAACTACAAAGTAGCCTATGCCTGCCTGGCAGAATTATACCGTGATCATTTGCATCACTCCAGTGGCCATTTGTCCTACAGCAACACCGCTTAACCAAACAAAGGTCTCTTCCTGGTGCACGCTTGCATTTAAGGGTAACTACACCCCAAAATCTAAATGTCTTCCATTTTTCCCAGACCTCAAAAATGGTCACCTGATAGGGTTTAAACATTGTTGTGGACATAGAACATCCAATTGTGCTGTTTTGCTATTAAAAAGGTGTACTTTTGAGAGCGAAAACCTGCCAAAACAGGGACAAACGGTCAACGGGGAAATCTAAACGGAGAAAAGGGAACTTGGGAATTAACGGAATCAGGCAAAACATTGAAGGGATTTTATAGTGCCCTAATGGACTACAGACATTGACAGTCTCCTAGACTAAAAACAAAGGCTGTATGTACTGCCTACATTTTGAGGGAAACGCAATGTCCATTATTTGATTTGATCAGGGCAGGGCAGGGCAGGGCAGGGCAGCACACACAAACTGCATTTAGTCCAATAACAATCCATGATATTATTAGGGTGATAAATAAAAGGCAATTGCTCCATGACACAAGAGCACGCTCTACTGGGACAAAAAGCTTACAGCACCTGGTTTTCCCAGGCGGTCTCCCATCCAAGTACTTACCAGGCCCGACCCTTCTTAGCTTCCGAGATCAGACGAGATCGGGCGTATTCAGGCTGGTATGGCCGTAAGCGAGGGAACAACTCTTGGTACACTATATAAAGTCAATGTGTCACTCACTCTGAACGAGACACAGAAAAGTATCCACTTTATGA
>NW_028156339.1:40000-82395 GCF_964263955.1 Coregonus lavaretus
GGGAGCAGAATATTTTAGGGTCCTTCATGACAAACAGGTCAGAGTGTGTCGTTTGTGTATTCAACCCGGGCACATAGTTAAAGACTGCCCTGAATTTAAGTGTTTCAAATGCGGCAAGCAAGGACACTATGTGAGAGAATGTGTCGGAGAGAAGGAAAGGAATTTCTGTGGTGGATGCAGAAAGTGATTGGCGGAGTGCAACTGTGGAGAGGTTATGGCTGAAGAGGGGAGTCAAGCACTATTCGAGGAAGCAGTTGTATTGTCGCAAGAAGGAGAAGAAGATGGAGGAGAGGACGTGGTGGAGAGTGGAGAGACGGAGGAAGGAAGAAGGGAGAAGGACCAGAAGATGAATGAAATTGGGAGTAGTATGGACTCAGAAATAAGAAGAGGGAGTTTTCAGGAGGAGGGGGGGGGTGGACTGGGGGGAAGCATGGGGGACTCACAGGTTTTGGGGGATAGCACAGTACTAACAAGTACCTCGGGGGGTGAAGAAATGGAGAGGGGTTCGAGTTTGAGAACAATAACAGAAACGACAACGACGGCTATACATGAGACGGAGATGAACACGGGGAGCACAACGATGACAATACCAGAGACGGAGATGAACATGGGGAGCACAACGGATGAGGGTGACAAGAAGTTGAGTTGGCTGGATAACATGGACTTGGAGGAGATATCGGACACGGATGATGGAGAAAAGAGTGAAAGAACGAGGGAAGGATACAGGAAGAGGAAAGCGGGGGGAAGAGGGAGAGAGAAAGGGTGGAAGAGGAAAGAAACTGGATAACAGGTAGAGGATAATGAAATTATATTTTATTATTTTATTATTTATTAGAATGGTAAATATAATGTCAATAAATGCAAATGGTTTGAGAACAATGGGAAAATTTAATAGAATAGTACAAATGAAGAATTCAGATATTTTATGTATTCAAGAGACGCACTGGGATAATGCATGTGTTTTAGAAGTAAAAAAAATATGGAGGGATTTTATTTATGTTAACAATGGCAGGGGAAATTCAAGTGGGGTTGCAATTTTATTAAGGAAGGATGTAGTAGAAAATGTGAAGAAGATATATAATGATAATAATGGGAGGATTTTAATTTTGGATTTTGAATATATGAATAGGGTTTTTAGGATTATAAATATTTATGCGCCGAATAATGAGATAGAGCGAAATAATTTATTTTTAGAATTAGGGAAATGGTGCAAGGGTAACTGTATTTTAGTAGGGGATTTTAATGTTAAAATGAATAGATTAGATATGAAAAGGGGAGCTATTTTTAGAAATGACGTATCTAGGGGGGTCTTAAGGAAGATTATGTTTGAAAACAGTTTGATTGATATATGGAGGGATGAGAATCCGAACAAGAGAGGAATTTCTAGAAGGCAGGTGGTTTTAGGGGAGTTGAAACAGACGCGAATAGATCTGGTTTTAGTAAATGAGGGTTTAAGGAATTTTATGAAAGAAATTAAGTATGTTTTTACAGCTTTTAGTGATCATGCGGCGATGGTATTTTCTTGTGGAGTAAGGACACATACTAAATCTGGTGGGCTGTGGTGTTTAAATAATAGCTTGCTAGAGGAGGAAAATTATATTGAGATGATATCAGAATGTATTGGGAAGGCCAAAAGACAACAGTTAATGGAGGTGAATATGGGGTTGTGGTGGGAGGAGCTGAAAACCAAATGTAAGGAATTGACTATAAAATATGCTGTTAAGAGGAATTATTTTTTGAAAAAGAAGGAGAGGGAACTACGTAAGAAGGTTAAACATGAACTTGAGTGTATAGAAAAGGATGAAGGTCATGGGGTGGAGGATTATTTACTGGCTAAGGATGCACTTGATGAATATGAGAAGAAGAAATGTAATGCGGCGATTGTAAGGAGTAGAGTGCAATATGCGATAGAGGGGGAAAGGTGTACTTCATTTTTCTTGAATTTAGAAAAAAGAAGACAAGAGAAGATTTATATTACGGAGTTAATTAATGATAAAGGGGAAAAGGTTAATGATTTGGTGGGGATTCTGGATACGGTCGAGAGATATTATGAATGTTTATTTAAAAACGAAGAGGTTAATGATTCCTGTATGGATAAGGTGCTTGAACACGTGGATACTAAGTTAACAGAAGGGGAAAAAAACATGTGTGATGAAGATATGAGTCTAACTGACATTAAGGAGGCCATATTAGATGCTAATTGCAATAGGAGTCCGGGGTCTGATGGCCTAACTGCGGAATTTTATAAATCTTTTGCAGATTTGTTGGCTCCAATTTTAAGAAAACTGTATGAATATATTGAAAAGACTCAAGTGGTGCCAGATTCGCTGGCCACAGGAGTTTTAACCATACTGTATAAAAATAAAGGGAGTCGTGTAAATTTGGATAATTATCGACCGTTGACACTTTTAAATTGTGATTATAAGATCTTAGCCAAGGTCTTAGCTAATAGAGTTAAAACAGTTATGGGAGGAGTAATAGCAGAGACACAAGGATATAGTGTACCAGGGAGGGATATTTCTGACACAGTGGGAACAATAAGGGATGTGATAAAGCATATGGGGGAGGAAGGGGGGTTTGTGATGAGTTTGGATCTAAATAAGGCTTTTGATAGAGTTGATCATTCCTTTTTACTACGTACACTTGGGAAATTTGGGTTTGGTGAAAGAATGATAGGTTGGATTAGATTACTGAATGGATATGCAAGGAGCAGAGTAAAATGTAATGGGATTTTAACAGATTCTTTTCCTCTGGAGAGATCTGTTAGGCAGGGATGTCCGTTATCAGCTGCTCTTTATAGTTTATCGGTGGAGCCGCTTGCAGCAATGATTAAAGCAAACAAATTAATTCGAGGTATACGGATACCGGATGGGGGGGGGAGTGTTATACAGCAATATGCGGATGATACTACATGTACTGTGATAGATGTTGAAAGTGTGAAGAATGTAATGGAGTGTTTTGAGGTATATGGCAAGGCATCAGGGGCAAAACTTAATGTTGAAAAATCTGAAATAATGTATGTGGGGATAGATGAAAAAGTGGACTGTGGATTCCCTTTCAAAAAGGCTGAAGGTTATATAAAGACTTTAGGGGTGGTTTTGGGGGTGGATAAAGAAGGGACGAGAGATGAGACATGGACTGGGGTTTTGAATAAAATAAAACATACTCTATCCTATTGGAAGGCAAGAAAACTGTTCTTGAGGGGGAAGGTGGTGGTGATTAATTCTTTGGTGGCATCCAAATGTATCTATGTTCTAGGTTCGTTGGATATGCCACAATGGGTGTTAAAAGAATTCAATGGTTTGGTTACAGATTTCCTATGGGAGGGGAAGGGGACTAGGATTGCAAGGGCAACTCTTATCTCGGATTTAAAGGATGGGGGGTTGAAATTGGTGGATTTGGATGTGAAGAGAAAAGCAATGAGAATAAAAACTGTGCAAAAATACTTATATGGGGAGGTAGATTATGGATGGAAAAGGTTTTTTAAACATTTTTTGTACAGAAGTGGTGGTTGTGAAGAAAGTGGATTATTGATGTCATGGAAGAAGGATATGTTGGAGGGTTTGCCTGAGTTCTATAAAGAGGTGTTCTTGGCATGGGGGGAATTTCTTCCTAAGATTGAGTACACATGTACAAATAAGGACAACATATTTAATCAGCCTGTGTTTTTGAATCCGAAAATAGAGAGTGGTGGGAAGGTGCTGTACAACAAAATGTTCATGAAGGCTGGGTTAATATTGGTAAAAGATTTTCTTTACGAGGTTATACCGGGGTTTTTAAGGGGGCAGGCAATTCTGGATACTGTGTGGGAGTTTGATGATACAGTGGAGAGAAAATTAGTATTACAGATATACGAAAGAATTAAATTATGCATTCCGGGTGAGTGGATAAAAGTGATAAATGGGGAGGGGGAATATGAGGACTTGTATGTGCTGCCAAGTCTCTATGTGGGTAAAGGATCGGGGAAACAAGTATTATCAAAAGTAACACAGAAAAGATTGTACAAGTGTATGTTGAAGTCTGTGTGTGTGAGGCCTGCGGCTGAGAGGATGTGGAGAAAAATGTTTATTGATTTGGATGTTTCTTTGATGTGGGAGAATTTGGTTTTGTTTGGGAATAAACGAAATTGTGAGAACATGGATTTTATGGTACGGCATAATCGTATATACACAAATATTATTTTACATCAGATAAACCGCGATGTACAGCGGGAATGTGATGTGTGTATGATGAAGCCAGAGTCTTTGTTGCATTTATTTGTTGAATGTCCAAGTCTGACAGGTTTTTTCAAGGAAGTAAAACTTTTGTTGTGGAGGCACTGGAGAAAAGAGTTTTTAGAAAGTTTTGCATGGGATAGGTTAATATTATTTGGAGTAATGGGGAAATGTTTGGGTGTGAATGTGTACCTGTTGAATATTGTTTTGAGTTTTGTGAGGTATGCAATTTACTGTAGAAGGAATATGAAACATTTTGAAGGGAAAAAGGTGAATATCTGGGTAATCTTTAAAGCAGGTTTAAGAAAGCAGGTGGAATTAATGTATAATGCAAAACTAGAGAAATTTGAAAGTATGTTTATAAAGGGGAGTACTTTAGTGTCTATGGAGGAGGGAGGATCGGGCGTATTCAGGCTGGTATGGCCGTAAGCGAGGGAATAACTCTTGGTACACTATATAAAGTCAATGTGTCACTCACTCTGAAAGGCACACAGAAACATATCCACTTTGTGACACAAACTGAAGAAGCTCAACCCTTGCTTACATTTCCAATATATATATATATATATATATATATATATATATATATATATATATATTGAGTCTTGTTGGGGGGGGGGGGGGAAGAGGGCATATCCTATGTTGATTTATGACAAGTTCATTGACTAGGGCCCTATAAAATAGGCGTTGCGGACCGAATCACGGAATCCAGACATTAAACCGAAATTCAACAATATTCAAACATTTATTGAACTTAGTAAGAAATCAACTAAATCTATTCAACTTGTTAGAAAACGCATTCATTTGCCCAAGTCAATCATAAGACATGAACAAAATGCATCAGTGATTCGTTTTTTCCATGAACTTTCTGAAACGGCACAGGAATGCCCCTGTCTGAAGAAGCTCAACCCTTGCTTACATTTCCATTATATATATATATTTGAGTCTTGTGGGGGGGGGGCATATCCTATGTTGATTTATGACAAGTTCATTGACTAGGAATCCTCATCTCATTCCCAGACCCAGTGTAACCCCTCTTCTCTAGGTAGACTTCCATTAACTCCTCCCACTCCAGGACAGAGTACTTATCTGAGCCATCACCCCTAAAAAGAGGTGGAGCACTAACATCTGACTTCACAACCAGATTCAGCTTGGACGCATCAATAAAGGTTTACCCACACTGCTCAGGCAGGGGAAACTGCTGGGGTTGGTGAGGGGGACGGGCAGGAGAAAGACTTGAAACCCCAGGCTGCAGTAAACTCGCTCTGATAGATTCTCCTATCTCTGAACCAATCTGCTTAATAAGGTCACTAAGCTGACTCGGAGGCATCCCATTATCACTGAGTACTGTGGATGATGGTACATCAAAAGACAGAGGTGGGATACCCTGGTCAGGTGGAACAAACAGCCTACCCCTCCCAGTGCTTGCAAACTCAGGACTAGCAAACGCTCTACTCCCAGAAGCTGACTGTACAATTGGTGTAAATGGAAGGACACCCCTCCCTCTACCCACACTAAAATCCCCAGCATAACACGTCTTATGGATTTGAGAATCTTCCATGGCTCAACAGAGCACTAAAATACAATGTAATTTAGTGCATTCAAATACCAAAAAAAATAAATGCAATAAACAAATTCATCCAAAACATACAAATAAGCACGAATACCTGTATCTAATGAATATGCTACATTCACTTTCACTGTTTACAGTATATATTCACTTACAGTAAGCCATCAACAAATTCACATGCGCAGGTCGTGCACCTCATCCACATGCACAGCTCCGGCGGTCGGCTTGAGCTGACCAGTCAGCAGGTCACGTAATTAGGACACTGCTACAACTGGAATTCTGATGGTTGGATAATTTTTATTCGACCTGCACACGAAGAGACAACACACAATATGTTAGCTCTTGGTGCAGCCACAGCTCTCGGGCACCTTGCTAGTTGAAGGTCAGGCAAAAGAGAACAGGTGCTGCATGCACACATTCAGTGCCTAACAACACACTATACAATACAAGTAAAATGATATACAACATAATTCTGACAAAATAAATGACATACCTGTACACGAAGAGACAACACACAATAGCTTAGCCCTTGGTGCAGCCACAGCTCTCGGGCACCTGCGTGAGCACATAGAAACTCACTGTCTAATCAGAGACTTCAACACATTAGTTCCCACAATGAGTTCATCAACCTGCCCATCAACAATAAGCACTGGGACTACATAACAGAAGCCATAAAGTTGCATTTTTAAGTCACACATGCCCACTGGGCTAGTTTGTTCCCACCACAACCCACCAGGATGATGTCTGAAGGAGCTAGAAAGTTCCCCTCTACCACTCCTGCCTCCCTCAACCGAGGTACAATATCTGCGCGCAGAGTAGTAGCCATGGACCCACTATCTAACATCCCCTTCAGCTCAACTTTATCCTGTACTAGCACAGTGGTGTAAAACAAACTGTCATTCTGAGTAATTCTCATTGTGTTCTGAAAAATGACTGTGTTGTTCTTGGGTACTGACTCACAAAAGTAAGAATAAACAGATTGGATATCATCATCAGTGGAGGAAAAATAAGAATGCCCCACATTGCCCTCCTCAGAACGGAGGCTTTCTAGTTTTCCTGAGACCTGCCAGTCTGTCCACATCCAGGGTTCTGTCGCTGCCCAGCCTCACTACAGTCAAAGCTCATGTGGCCCGGAGAAAAGCACTTGACGCACAGCTGGTGCATCTGACAGTGAGCTTTGGTCCAGTGATTAGTGCTTCCACAGTCAGAGCACTCATGCTGACGTTTGTGGAACTGTTTACGGGGCCCTCTACATTTAACATGTTTAAGTCATTTAGCAGACGCTCTTATCCAGAGCGACTTACAGTTAGTGCATACGTAACTTTTTTTTTTTCATACCCCCCGTGGGAATCGAACCCACAACCCTGGCGTTGCAAACACCATGCTCTACGAACTGAGCCGGCCATTCCCTCCACTACCCTAGGCGACGCTGGTCCAACTCCAGCCACCCTAGTCATAGACTGTTCTCTCTGCTACCGCACGGCAAGCGGTACCGGAGTGCCAAGTCTAGGTCCAAAAGACTTCTCAACAGCTTCTACCCCCAAGCCTTAAGACTCCTGAACAGCTAATCATGGCTACCCGGACTATTTGCACTGCCCCCCCACCCCATCCTTTTACGCTGCTGCTACTCTGTTAATTATTTATGCATAGTCACTTTAACTCTACCCACATGTACATATTACTTCAACTACCTCAACTAGCCGGTGCCCCCGCACATTGACTCTGCACCGGTACCCCCCTGTATATATAGCCTCCCTACTCTTCTTTTATTTTACTTCTGCTCTTTTTTTCTCAACACTTTTTTTGTTGTTGTTTTATTTTTACTTTTTTGTTAAAAATAAATGCACTGTTGGTTAAGGGCTGTAAGTAAGCATTTCACTGTAATGTCTGCACCTGTTGTATTTCGGCGCATGTGGCCAATAAAATTTGATTTGATTTGATTTGAAATGTATTTTGACTGTTCGAATTACGTTGGTAACCAGTTTATAATAGCAATAAGGCACCTCTGGGGTTTGTGGTATAGGGCCAATATACCACGGCTAAGGGCTGTATCGAGGCACTCCGCGTTGCATCGTGCTTAAGAACAGCCCCTAGACGTGGTATATTGGCCATATACCACACCCCCTCGGGCCTTATTGCTTAAATATAGATGTACTGTACAGCACTAAGACAGCCATGACATTATTTGGAGAGACCACAAAGACTTATAGAGAAGCTATATAATTGGTAGACTAAATCCAATAGACTGAGTCAAATACCTTTATACCTGGTTACAATGAAATGTAGTTCACTATGAAATGACCTGTGACTAGGGTTGCAAAATTACAGTTACTTTCCCAAAATTCCCAGAAATCCCTGTTGGAAGATTCCAGAAATCAGAACGGAATAAGCAGAAAATCTGGAATCCGAAAAAAAGAAGGAAAAAAAAGAAACCCTACTGGTGACCTTTGACCTAGCTGGATGACCTTTACTTGGGTGTCAAACCTGGGGGGAAGGCCAAAGTGCAGGATCCAGTTGAGTCTGGCACCAAGTAGGACCACAACATCAGACTGGAGCAGAGCTCTGCAGTCCCCACCAAGACCATAGAACCAGGAGGATAGGAAGAGGAGGAGGAGGAGGAAGAGAGGAGGAGGAGGATAGGAAGAGAGGAGGAGGAGGATAGGAAGAGAGGAGGAGGAGAGCAGGGACAAAACAAAATGTAATGAAAAGAGGCTAGTTATAGGAGTAGTGTAGTTGTTTGATTGACACCAGTTTACATTGACATGACCTGGCCAGGAGAGACTAGTTATAGATAGGGATTTCAGGAGTTTCGTGGTCCGTTCAAATGGTCAGGGAAATTCTTGGTCCTACTTATACAGTCAATGGTCTGTACATGAATATGATGCCAGCTGAGAGAAGGAGAGGCTGACCTGGAGCGGGCAGCAGCAACACAGTTGGGGTGATCGTCAGGCAGCACCCCTTTACCCATGGGGGTGGGCAGGAAGGGCAGGTCACACCCCTCCACCAGCTCCTTCAGAGCCCCCTCTGCTCTTCCATGGGCTGCACCTGCAGAGGGACACAGACAGAGGGCACTGCCACACGGATTTCAACAGACTGGCCTTCACAACTGGGATGCATTCAGCTGAGCAAAACGTTGTGCAACGTTCAGATAGAAATATAGCATGTAGAACGAACGTGCCTCTCGGACAGGTAGAATGAGAAATCATGTCAACAACATTTGTCGACTGAACGTGGCCCAGTTTTCAACTGAACCGTGGTACAGTGCTATATGTGTTACAGTGCGTCTCACCTGGCTATTGATCTCTCCTGGACAGACGCACGTAACATAACTGGAAGTAGCGTCTGTCAACAGAATGGGATGTGACAACTTTGTTCCGGTACGCTGATTTTTCACCACTAATCATTTGGACAAATCCCGATTTCGCAGGTACTCGCATCTTTTCAATTTCAGAACGGGAGGGGACATTTGGCCCATAAACTTGCCTGAAACTTGCAGAGAGTTTCCGTTTAGGGGGGTGGAGAGTTCGCAAGTGGCATTAGTATCTTTCTCTTAACATCTCCCCAGACCTTATCCAAGTATCTGACGCAATTATGCAAGATTTTAGTTCTGTTTCCCCCAGATGATCTGGCTATTAAAAAAGCAATGCCTAACTTTGCCAATGATGAGTAAAGTCCGTTTGGCTCCTTTCAGGACCGCCAGTGCTTCTGTGATCGCCATATGGTCAGCCATACTCACAGGAGGAGGTGGACTACAGGGCACCTCTCTGACAAAGGAAATAATAAATAATAGGTCAAACATTAAACATGTTACCTAGCAACTTTATTGCATATGTAAATACATCATGAAGGTCTATCGAGGCTTATTGCTATTCTCTGATGAGAATATTTTGATATAGTGCTATATTTTCTAAGTAATTTAATTTCTGGTTCACTTCAGACGTTAAAAGGTATAACAAGATAAAATAAAAATGACTACGGTGATGTGAATTCAGAGGTATACATATTCAACAGTAACACATTAGTATACATTTTAAATGGATGAAAGACAGTGATGGCCACTAACCTGGCTCTGCTCCTGTCCAATTTAGCATTGACCATGTCCCCAGATATGTCTACGTATACAGCACCTGGACGTCCATGCATGCTAGTGCGTGCTGCCTTAGACATACCAAACACCCTTCCATTCAGATCAATTAAGGCTGTGCTGTGCTCTTATGAAGCAGTTAAGGTACCTTGCTAAGCTGGAAAATTAGAGGTCAGAAAACAGACAATTGCAGGGAATAGGGTGCCATTTGGGACATAGCCATTGACTCTCTCCCATGTGTATTAGGATTGCATTACAGCGTCCTCACTCAACCTCCTAAAGACAATGACAACAGTATTGTTCTAATGCTGAGAGACAATAGGGGTGTAGTGAATCTGTAGGGTAAATTTCAGCCCTGCCTTACAGAGGTAATCTCAAAACACAGAGCACCCTACCTTAATCATGATCTTTGGAAACTTATGCATTTTCGGTAGGAAACGCCACTTCCTGTTCTTCTTAGTCTCTTCCCCTCTGGCAGAGGGAAGACGGGCCATGCCGTCAGCCTTTACATCAGCCGGGCTAAGGCTCCTGGCAGGGAATTCCTCAGTAGCATTAAGGTCAGCTACAACACCATGAGTGATGTCACTTGTGGCATTGCTGGTGTCTGAGTGAGAAGAGCACGCTAGTGTGACCGACCTGTGTACAATAACTGGGAGAAGAGGACGCAGCCATTGAAGTCAGTCACTGCATCCCAAATGGCATTCTCTTCACTTTATAGTGCACTACTTTTGACCAGGGCCCATAGGGTCTGGTCAAAAGTAGTGCACTAAATATGGAAGAAGGTGCCATTTTGGACACAACCAGTGAATTTCACATCATAAAACGCAATGTATTGAGCATCATGTTACAATTAAGTCCTATGCAGATGAAAATAGGTACTTTCACTTACCATCCTCCATTGTAGACTTGGACACATAAGTCAGGCTGTCCATCACCACGTCTGTCATCAACTTGATGACCTGATCCAAAACCATTTCAGCCGATGGTGGCATAGGCCTTCCCATACACTGCCCCAGGAGTCTCCTAACAGAAGTCTGGGCAAAGTTGTGAATGAGCTCTGAGGCATCGTCCTTTGACAGCTTCCTCAGGGCTGGTTTAGGCAGCGCTGGTTGAGAGAGGCTTCTGTGGCCAACCATGGATTGAAGCTGGCGGTTTATGGTTATCTCCTGAATGAGACCATGGACCTTTGCGATCAGGTTGCCAGATGCACCTTGAAGGGCTTCAACTGACAGGAGCCTATCCAGATGTTCTTCTGCTGAAGTCATCTCTAGGTCGTCCGTCTTCAATGTGTCCATTATAGTTTTCACTATGATATTGGTGTCAGATATGTTTATTTCTTGTTGGCTCACAAGCGTTGACCGTGAACCTGTCTTGTCCATTGCGATAGAGGTATGGGATTCTGTCCTTGTGATTTCATCGGCAGCGCTCATGTCAGGCAACTGGTCAAGGCTCTCCAGTACAGAGTCTAAGATGTTAGTGGCTATCAGACACTCCTCACTTGCAATCTGCCCAACAGATGAACTCTCAGAGTTGGCCACTCTACACTTGATCACATTTAGGATCAAGCTGAGCGTCTTCTTTGCAGTTTTGCTAAAGCCTTCTTGGCTGACTGCCACTGTTACGTCTTTTAGAGCCACAAGAGATTTGCAACTTTCACTCAATCCACTGCCGTGGAGAGGAGAGGCTCTCTTCAAACTGTTGTTGCTCACAACTGACATACTCCTGGTGGGCAGAGTGACATCCTCACTGCATGTGTCAATTATATGGTGGTCTGTTGAAGAGCCACTCGAAGACACAAGGGCTTTAGACCTTTTAGCCAAACAGACTTTTGACAAAGGCTTCTCACTTCTCACAGACGGAGGGCGGCTCCTGTCCTCAACAAGAGCAGTGTCAGCGGACTTAGAACGTCTGAGTGTCTCCACAGGGGTGGAGTCCAGCACATATTTGGCTGTGGTGACTGACACTGGTGGAAAAGAGAAAAAGATGTTCAGTCTATCCTTTACTCTGTGGTACATGGTTTGAGCAGCATCCAATAAGTTGTCAAAGACAACTCTGGGTTTGAGCTGGAACTCCAGCTTTTTCTCTCCTAGTGGGAAGGAGTCTGCGTCGTCCACAGTGTACTGGGATACACTTTCAAGGTCTTGCATGATAATATTTACTATATCTTCGGCTGTAGAAACCGCATGGTGTGAGAAGGTGGTGCTAGGCATGCTCTGTAGCAAAGAATGGCTGGCTTTGCTAGCAGCTCTGAGAATGGTCTCACTCACAATGTGTTTGGCCTTAGCTCGGAACTCAGCACTGTGAAAGCTCTGGATGGAAATGTTAGAGGTTCTGCTGGCTGCACTAAGAGATCGCGTGAGTGTGGCAATCTCGGCTGACGTCACATCACTCGAAATGGTGAGGTCCTCCAATTTCGAAATTATCGAGTCCAACTTCTGGTTGAAGTCGAAGGATGAATTTGACGTGCTCTCCCCAACGGAAGCGGAGCAGTCTTCCTTTGAAGTGTCCACCCTCAGCACCGAGATCACCTGTTTGATTACCCCTTTAGTGCAGGTGTCGAGGGTGAGCTGGTAGGCTGAGGCCTTAGAAGGGGTCTTACTGTCTGTCTTCTGTACAGGAGACACTGCCAAAGTGGCCTCAGTTACAGGAGATTCCTCCACAGTGGCCTCAGTTACAAGTAGTCCAGTTGCAGAAAGCTCGATTTGCACAGGAGTATTTTTTCCCTCAGTGAGATGGTGGGAGGTGAACAGCTTCCTTAGTTTGTCCAGGGTTTTGGTATAAATCTTCTGGGAACCTGAACTCACTTCCACCCAGAACATTTTGCGACCTGATTTCGTACGCAAGGAGGCCTTATTGACCTCAGATACCTCATGCAGGTCGGAAATAATTCCACCAAAGAGATCAGAGGATGCCTCCTCAATATTCTCTGAGGAAACATGGACAGATAGGATTTCCGACAGTTTCCCACAAGTGTCGGTTTTATCCTGCGCAGCAGTATATGTCACAGCTGCATCCTGAATGACCTGAGTGATGCATTGCTCAGCTTTGACAATATACTCCTCCACTGGTTGACCATGGAGGATGTCAACTTTATCAGCAGGGAGCTCCTTCTGAATACTCACATTCTCCTCTGATGGACATCGGTTGTTGAAGATAATGCTCTCAGTGACCATCTTAGAGGAGGCGAGAGATGATTCGAGAAGCAGAGATCTGTATATTGTCGAGGTGGACATCTCTGGGTGCTTTATCACAGCAGCCTCCTCCAAAATGGCCGACGGGCCCTGGAGGATGTCAGAGATATCCATGTCCTCAATGGTCTCTACCAGAGACGATAGTAGGTCTCTGGCTGCCAGGTTGGTAGGTCTCTGGTTCTCGAGCTCCGTTTTGATTGCTTGACAGGCAGTTGCCAGAGCAACAACAGAGCGAGAACACAACTGCTTCAAGGTGGAGTCAGAAAAAGATGATGACAGATCTGTCATGGACATGGTGGAGAGTTGACTCTCAGAGACAAATGGGATGAGTTTGACAGACACCTGTCTGACCAAGTCCCCAGCAAAAGCTCTCATATCTATTGCTACACTAGCTGAGTTGTGGGAGCAGGCACTCTGTGGCCTTGACGGGTTCCTGTTATCCAAAAATCCTGTTATCCAAAAAACCTCAAGTACAAGATCCACAACATCGGATGACACTTCTGTCACTCTGTTGTCGGACAGAAATGTACTTGGATGAATGGTGCCTGCATTCACAGTCCAGTCGCAAATGGAGTTGTTGGACTGACTCTGGACTAGTGGAACTAGACAGGTTTCACTTGGACCTTGGCCAAAGAGCTCTGCCATTTTGAGCAGAACTGATCTTAAGACCTTTGACTTGGAAATGTTCAGCAGTGGTTGTTGTTGGACAGTCTGGTGGATGGTCTGCTAGCCGATCTGTGAACCACTAGGCTTTGTATTTCTGCCGAAATGGCAGTTAGAAAATAGGTCAAGGGGCTGGTCGCTCTCCCCTCATTTCCTCCGTTGGCTTTAGCCTTGATGATGCTATCTATGATGATGACTATGACCTGTCCAGCCAGAGGACCCAAGATGGCCTCAAGCTCCGTCTCTATCTCAAGGGGAGACTTGTGGCCGAGCGCAATATGCTCTATGGCATGGGAATACATCTTAGAAGTCGCCATGCTTAGCATCTCTTGGGCAAACTGTTGACTTGCTGAGATACTTCCAGTCAGCAGAACTAGAGTTCCCTGACTGACACTTCGCATTAGCTCAGCCAATCTGGAGTTGAGAAGGTTTATAACCAACTCGACAATACCCATCATAAACTTGCCGTCCGTTGACATTTTGCTAGGTCTGTATTTCTCCTGTCTACTCCGTTTGGGCGGCGGTACGATGTCACCCTGCGACTGGCCGCTCTGGACCATGTCGAAGACAGAGTCCTCAGAGATGCCAAACACAGATCTCAGTGGTGCTGAGTGTGGTCTGTGTCTCATCTCTCTATCGCCACCCTCAGGTGAGGAGACATATCGCTCTTCGTTCTCACTCAGCAAAGAGGTCATGGACCTGCAGAATGCACAACAGAAATGAATAGTATAATGTAACAAAATAAAAAATATGATCCAAGAATTTGGGACACAAACTCAACCTTGTTATTGTTATTCAAAGGAAGCATTGTGAACTCTCAAACCACACTCAGACCAAACACAGTAAACGTTTTAGAGTGGTTGTGTAGTATCTAAGTAGTATTTCTCACTAAGTGGATCTGGAATGGATATTTGTACCTATAACAGGAAATACTGCAAAAAGAGCAGGGGATATAGCTAGGTATCTGTGAGAGGAGGGGATAGGGCTAGATACCTGTGAGAGGAGGGGATAGGGCTAGGTACCTGTGAGAGGAGGGGATAGGGCTAGGTACCTGTGAGAGGAGGGGATAGGGCTAGGTACCTGTGAGAGGAGGGGATAGGGCTAGGTACCTGTGAGAGGAGGGGATAGGGCTAGGTACCTGTGAGAGGAGGGGATAGGGCTAGGTACCTGTGAGAGGAGGGGATAGGGCTAGGTACCTGTGAGAGGAGGGGATAGGGCTAGGTACCTGTGAGAGGAGGGGATAGGGCTAGGTACCTGTGAGAGGAGGTGATAGGGCTAGGTACCTGTTAGAGGCATGGATAGGGCTAGGTACCTGTGAGAGGCGGGGATAGGGCTAGGTACCTGTGAGGGGCGTGGATAGGGCTAGGTACCTGTGAGAGGAGGGGATAGGGCTAGGTACCTGTGAGAGGAGGGGATAGGGCTAGTTACCTGTGAGAGGAGGGGAAAGGCGTGGGAGTGCGTGTGCTGTAGGCGGTTCTGGCGCTGGTGCACCTGCTGGCTCCTCCACTACAGCTGAATCTGACGCTGCGGCCAAGAGAGGTCACCTCTCCTGCCTCATTACTTCCTGATCCAGAAGAGCTTGGCGAATCAGAGAGCTCTATCTGCATGGTGAGGTCAAGGGCGGGAACAACCACAGTGGATGTAGACTCCATCACCCATGCTACAATATCCATGCACTTGGCACTAAACTCATGTCTGCTCATCTGCAATGTTAAAAGACCATCCAGAGTTAGTTTGTTAAAGGGGCTGCACTGATATAAAACGTAGAACCATTTACTCAAGCTAGTCAATTAAAGCAGTGGTTCAGGATTAAAGGTCCTGCAGGATTTCCACAAATGAATGTTTGGTCCATTTTACCAACATTAACTACTTTAGAGGTGACTATAACTCACCCCGGCACGCATATTCTCACTCAGCAGATTCCAAAGGCTGAAAAGTAAATAAATGCAAGTACACAATGAACTACATGACATTACCTCTATTATCTTAGACTACGTTATGGATGGACATTACCTCTATTATTTTAGATTATGTTATGGATGGACATTACCTCTATTATTTTAGATTACGTTATGGATGGACATTACCTCTATTATTTTAGATTACGTTATGGATGGACTTTACCTCTATTATCTTAGATTACGTTATGGATTGACATTACCTCTATTATCTTAGACTACGTTATGGATGGACCTCTATGGAACTAGGCCACACCCAGACATCCCTGATTGGTTATTTGGTCCGTTGAGTCCTTTGTATTGGCCCGAGACTATGGGAGACTCTCAATCTCCTCGCCTCCTTCTCAAAACCCATTGGATGAGAAGTTCAGAAGGGCGGGACCTCTGGCTTTCTCATCCAATGGGTTTTGAGAAGAGAGGACACGAGGAGTATGCAATTGAGATAGGGATCATATCTAGGGGATACATGGGGAAGCCAAAGAGCAACTTACTCGTCCTGCATGTCCTGCACAAAGGTGTGTAGGTCTGGGTAGCTTCTCTTTCCCCTGCTGAGGGTGAGGCTGGTCTGGGAAGTTTCATCCTTGTGGGTCACGGTAGTGAATGTCAACACTGCATCCTGATGGCGACAACAGAAAGCAGTGTTAGGCTGGAATTCAATTTTGCGTCATTAAAACACAAAATATCTCAATGAAATGTCATACATGTAATAGAAAAATACATCATACCTCCTGTGACTGAGATGGGATGGCAACAGCCTCGTCCAACTCACTCTCTCCTTCAACCTCCTGTGACTGAGATGGGATGGCAACAGCCTCGTCCAACTCACTCTCTCCTTCAACCTCCTGTGACTGAGATGGGATGGCAACAGCCTCGTCCAAATCCCTCTCTCCTTCAACCTCCTGCGACTGAGATGGGATGGCAACAGCCTCGTCCAACTCACTCCTACCTTCAACCTCCTGCGACTGAGATGGGATGGCAACAGCCTCGTCCAACTCACTATCTCCTTCATCCTCCTGCGACTCAGATGGGATGGCAACAGCCTCGTCCAACTCACTCCCTCCTTCAACCTCCTGCGACTGAGATGGGATGGCAACAGCCTTGTCCAACGTACTCTCTCCTTCAACCTCCTGTGACTGAGATGGGATGGCAACAGCTTCGTCCAACTCACTCTCTCCTTCAACCTCCTGTGACTGAGTTGGGGTATCTGTCTCTAGAACAGCCTCGTCCAACTTGGTTAGTCTCTCAGCCTCTCTGTGATCTTTATGGGATCTAGATAGAGAAAAGGGAATCTCTCTTAGGTCACTGCTATAATGTGAGTGTGAGGATGTGTTCCAATTATAGAATTAGTATCATATAATTAGAATGAATCATTCTAGAATTAGAATAGAATCACTCAAATTATATGGCTCCAATACTCTTGAGATGACTCGGCCTATCCAGAGCCAAATATTTAGAGAATTCTGCCAACTTTTAAAAGGACTCCATGTTAGCGCCTTGGAGCCTTTCATTTATCCTTTCATTATAAGTACATTCTAATTATAGATGTTCAGTTACATAGCATTGTTTAAAATGTCAACATTGCCCATGGGGAGCCAGCTGTCATATGGATATCTACTGTGTCATGTAATGTATACATAAACTCAGCAAAAAAAGAAAACGTCCCTTTTTCAGGATCTTTCAAAGATAATTCGTAAAAATTCAAATACCTTCACAGATCTTCATTGTAAAGGGTTTAAACACTGTTTCCCATGCTAGTCCCCTGTAGCTCAGTTGGTAGAGCATGGCGCTTGCAACGCCAGGGTTGTGGGTTTGTTTCCCACGGGGGGCCAGTATGAAAATGTATGCACTCACTAACTGTAAGTCGCTCTGGATAAGAGTGTCTGCTAAATGACTAAAATGTAAAATGTTGTTCAATGCATTGAACCATAAACAATTAATGAACATGCACCTGTGGAACGGTCATTAAGACACTAACAGCTTACAGACGGTAGTTATGAAAACGTAGGACCCTAAAGAGGCCTTTCTACTGACTCTGAAAAACACCAACAAAAAAAATGCCCAGGGTCCCTGCTCATCTGCGTGAACGTGCCTTAGGCATGCTGCAAGGAGGCATGAGGACTGCAGATGTGGCCAGAGCAATAAATTGCAATGTCCGTACTGTGAGACGCATAAGACAGAGCTACAGGGAGACAGGACGGACAGCTGATCGTCCTCGCAGTGGCAGACCACGTGTAACAACACCTGCACAGGATCGGAACATCCGAACATCACACCTGCGGGACAGGTACAGGATGGAAACAACAACTGCCCGAGTTACACCAGGAACGCACAATCCCTCCATCAGTGCTCAGACTGTCCGTAATAGGCTGAGAGAGGCTGGACTGAGGGCTTGTAGGCCTGTTGTAAGGCAAGTCCTCACCAGACATCACCGGCAACAACGTCGCCTATGGGCACAAACACACCGTCGCTGGACCAGACAGGACTGGCTAAAAAAGTGCTCTTCACTGACGAGTCGCGGTTTTGTCTCACCAGGGGTGATGGTCGGATTCGTGTTTATCGTCGAAGGAATGAGCGATACACCCTGTACTCTGGAGCGGGATCGATTTGGAGGTGGATGGTCCGTCATGGTCTTGGGCGGTGTGTCACAGCATCATCGGACTGAGCTTGTTGTCATTGCAGGAAATCTCAACGCTGTGCGTTACAGGGAAGACATCCTCCTCCCTCATGTGGTACCCTTCCTGCAGGCTCATCCTGACATGACCCTCCAGCATGACAATGCCACCAGCCATACTGCTCGTTCTGTGCGTGATTTCCTGCAAGACAGGAATGTCAGTGTTCTGCCATGAAGAGCCTGGATCTGTTGGATCGGAGGGTGAGGGCTAGGATTTAGCCATTCCCCCCAGAAATGTCTGGGAACTTGCAGGTGCCTTGGTGGAAGAGTGGGGTAACATCTCACAGCAAGAACTGGCAAATCTGGTGCAGTCCATGAGGAGGAGATGCACTGCAGTACTTAATGCAGCTGGTGGCCACACCAGATACTGTTACTTTAGATTTTGACCCCCCCCTTTGTTCTGTTGGTCACACGTCTGTGGAACTTGTTCAGTTTATGTCTCAGTTGTTGAATATTGTTATGTTCATACAAATATTTACACGTTAAGTTTGCTGAAAATAAACGCAGTTGACAGTGAGAGGACGTTTCTTTTTTTGCTGAGTTTATATCTCAATGTCCCAACTCTCTAAATACATGGCTCTGGGCCTACCTCTCCATAGGCGGTGACCTTTGACCTACTACTGAATCTGTATCTGTAGGCCTATGTGATCCTGTAACCAGTCACAAATGTGTCATTAGTGTAAATCACTTACCTGACTTCCTTCATAACATCAGCTTCATTGATGGGGTCATCCAGGTCTATGAGGGTGAGGTCATTCCCATTGACCTCTGACCTCTGAAAGACAGCACAAAGTCATGTTTAGATGTCAC
Source organism: Coregonus lavaretus (assembly GCF_964263955.1). Taxonomy (NCBI): domain Eukaryota; kingdom Metazoa; phylum Chordata; class Actinopteri; order Salmoniformes; family Salmonidae; genus Coregonus; species Coregonus lavaretus. The sequence goes on from NW_028156339.1 coordinate 59,162, forward strand.
CTACTGTGTTGCCTTTTGCCGTGTTCAAAACAACTGGGAAATCTCTGACTTCCGACTTCAGTGCGTTCAAGACAACTGGGAAATAGGAAAAAAAAACAAGCTCCGACTGGGAAAAATATTTTTGAACAGTCATCCAACTCGGAATTCCAAGTCGGAAGCAGCGCGGCTTGGCGGGTCATGTTTTGGAGGACGCCTGACTCAACCTTCACCTCTCCCGAGCCTGCTGGGGAGTTGCAGCGATGAGACAATATTGTAACAAGATCGTAACTACCAATTGGATATCACGAAAAATTGGGGAGAAAAAGGGGGAAAAATTACCACCACAAAATGTAAAAAGGAATTCCAAGTCGGAAACTCTGGCATCTTTCTAGAGCTCCGACTTTCCGACCTGAAGATCACGGACATGATTTGACCTAGTTATTTTTTTCGAGTTCCCAGTTGCCTTGAGAGCACCATTAACCCAACTCTCATTGTCACATCATAATGCATCATATTCAGAGAAATAGAATCACCAGAACATCATATCAGGTATTTAGTTCAGTTTACCAGTCAAATTGCCAAGGTCAGAGGCTCTATCCTTTCTAGTGATTCTATTTCTATGGTCACATAATAATGCATCATATCTATGCTTGTGTCCGAAATAGCACCTTAGTTCCAATATAGTGCACTTCTTTTGGCTGGAGCCCTATAGAGTCCCACAGTATGAGTCATAATACCCATAAAACCTAGTGGTCAAACAGGGAAATGGTTCCAATCGTTTTTCCACCATTCATTTTTCCCATTGGGGATTTTAGAAACACTTAAAATAAGGGCTGGCGTGACGTTTTTGTAACCATGTAAATCTCTCTCGGACAAGTTGACTTTTATCAGTATATTTGGCTCTATTTACTCTCAGATTCGAAAATGCTAATTAGCATCAAAGTAGACATCATGCAAAACTACAAATCCCTGCAAGCTCCTGCATGTCATCTCTAGCAAAATTCGCTTTAGGAGAAGGGGAAGGATGGCAGTGCATATTGGAAGAGTTCTAACATTCACTGCCAAACACCACCCTGTGCAAAGCCCTAAGTTTGATTTTCCCTGAGGTTCCCCCACAAAAGGCACCTGAAGGAGTTCAGGCTTATGGAGGTAATTACAGTTGCATTACTGGAACAGGTAAGGGTGTTAACTATGGTAGGCTACCACCAGGGGACTGTGCTGTGAATGTAACTATGAACAGCACTTGGCCAGTAGAGGGTAAAACCCAGACAAAAGGGGTGGCTGATGTGTGGTGGATCTGTGGACCAAATAGAAAACTAACCCCGATTCTAAAGGGGGACTGGCAGGGCACGTGTGCATTAGCCAGTTTGATTATACCTCTGACCATTATTCATGTTTCCTCAGACCAACTTTTGGGCATCGCCCAGCTAGCCCCAGACAGAGAGAGAATGAGGCGGGGGAAACGTAGTGCCCCATGGTCAGCAGGAGAGGAGATCCACTCTAACCTGTTGGGGGTGCCTGTGGGAGTACCATTACAGTTCCAGGCACTCAACAGGAATGATGGGTTGTGGCATTTGTTGCCAATCATAGGACCTGCCATAGATGCTGCTAAACAGCGATCTTGGATAAATTACATCTATTATAACCAACAGCGATTTGTTAACTATACACGCACTGCCCTGACTGGAATGTCGGAACAACTAGAGGCCACCTCTAGGGTGGCTAGGCAAAATAGACTAGCACTTGACATGTTGCTTGCTAACCAAGGGGGTGTGTGTAAGATGTTTGGGGAACAATGCTGTACGTTTATTCCTAACAATACTAGCCCGGACGGGAGCATCACAAAGGCCCTAGTTGGCCTGGAAGGTTGTCAGCAGAAATGAAGAGCATGGCTGGAGTGGGGAGTGGTGGGCTGTTCTCCTGGTTAAGTGACTGGTTCGGTAAGTATTCTTCTATGGTGGTTACTGGGTTTCTGACCCTAGTAATTGTGTTTTTATTGTTGATGTGTTGTGCTGCTTGTATCATTCCCTGTCTCAGGAAGTCAGTGGTAGGAGTGGTGCGGGTGTCAGGAGTGATGCCGTTGTTGCCAGCCCAGGAAGTTGCGGGTGACTCTGCCACTGACTCTGAGACCAAGTTGGATGATCCATGGTTTGCCTAGTAAAATATATACACGCATTTAATTTCAGTTTTTGCTCATTTATTACCTTGTGTTTTTACTAACCACTGTGATTGTTTATTCCTCCTGAGGTGAAGGTAAAGGATTCCTGGGTGGCTGGTAGCCAACTCAGTACATGTTAGGTGTAGGGGAGAAATAGAGGGTTAGAATTATTATTTTTTGTTTATTAATTTTTTGATGTGATTTAATTTCCATATCCTGTTATACTCAGGGTTGTTTATATTCTGTTCAAACTGTTATTTGGAGTGACACCATAAATGGTGTCAACAGAGGGAATCTTACATTTTCCCTTTCACATTTTTGGAATCACACCCTAGAGGGTGTCAAAAGGGAGTCAAAATGTCCTTCTTTGTTTGTGTTTTATGTGTTAATAGTTTTATGTTTTGTGTTCTATTAATCCTGTGTTATATGGTTTGAAGTTCTTTGATGACTGGTAACAATTTGCAAGTTGGGTGTAGATGAACTGAGGGTTTACATTTTTTAGTATCATTATGGCCTATTAATAAAAGTGTGATTTTTTGTTTGTATTGTATTATAATGAATGACAATCTGTGTTTTCTTATTTTTTGAATCACACCTTATTAGGTGTGAAAAGGGGGATTATTGGGGATTTATTATTCTCCTAAATTGATGGGATGACTAACTTAGAAAGAATGCATTCTTGACTGGGCTAATGTAGGTTGTGACACCTGGCAGGCTGTGATTGATGTGAAGAGCTGTTTTAGGGGGTAAAATGAGATAAGGATTGTGTCTCCAAATGCTAGACTATACTGGTTCTTTGTGATCTGTGAACCTTCCTTGGACGTAGGAATGATGTCTAAGGGAGCTGGCTCTTCTCACTATGACAGGTTGTTATGATAAACTTGTGCCTGGCTGAAGTGTGCAACAAATGGCGCCGAGGAGATGGGACCAACACCTGAACCAACGGATTGGCTGAGTAAAGTTTAAACCACACTCAGTCCTTTACTCTAATTGGCCAGCAGAGAAGTGGGAAACTTTCTCTGTCAGAGTATTTGAGTATTGGATCTGAAACAATGTTTTAGTTCTCTTAAGTGCCCTGCGAGGTATTTCAAAGAGCCCGTATATACGAAACATCATATTTACCATTGAAGGTTTTTGCATTAATTAAAATAACTAGTATATCTTAGAAGTCGTGTTGACCTCTTTTGTTCCTAATACCAGATTTGAATTGACGTGACTTTGACACGTTGCAAACACCATGCTCTACGAACTGAGCCGGCCATTCCCTCCACTACCCTAGGCGACGCTGGTCCAATTGTGCGCCGCCCCATGGGTCTCCCGGTCGCGGCCGGCTACGACAGAGCCTGGATTCAAACCAGGATCTCTAGTGGCACAGCTAGCACTGCGATGCAGTGCCTTAGACCACTGCGCCACTCACAGACTGAGTATTGCTGAGTATTGCTGACCAGAGCCTTCTCTAACAAAGTCAAAACTTTATTTAATGTCCCACCCTCAGATACAGATGGTGCCTGGTCTGGTTCACGGCCACATTGAGAAAAAGATGACACATTAGGTCTTTTCACAGGACCCACTCCCTCCTGAGGGCAGTCAAAAACAGCAGCAACCTGCTGTGAAAGCTGTGTTCTACATGCTTTATGTTCCCTTAACAGTTCATCCAACCGATCCTGTACCTCACTGGCTGTCCAGTCACGAATGGGTTTGCTCTTGAACACTTGGGCCAGCTCTTTATCAGGACAGTTGCGTACAAACATGACTGCCAACTCTGAGCACTGATTGGGTAAGGTCCTGCTCTCACTCACAAGGTACTGTTCGGCTGCCTCTGCAGCTTTGTTAAGCCTAATCCAGAAATCTATTGGACCCTCATTAGCATATGGTTTGATTGAATAGAAATCAGCTAATGGCATACCTGAGCAGACAGTATCCCCAAAGTGTTGCTTGAAAACACTGAACACCGCCTTAACATCTGTGACAACAAGGTTGTTACGCTTCCAGACTTTGGTCACATCCCGTGCCCTCCCCATGAGCCTAGACATCACCTCCCCAACATTCCCAGACCCAGTGTAACCCCTCTTCTCTAGGTAGACTTCCATTAACTCCTCCCACTCCAGGACAGAGTACTTATCTGAGCCATCACCCCTAAAAAGAGGTGGAGCACTAACATCTGACTTCACAACCAGATTCAGCTTGGACGCATCAATAAAGGTTGACCCACACTGCTCAGGCAGGGGAAACTGCTGGGGTTGGTGAGGGGGACGGGCAGGAGAAAGACTTGAAACCCCAGGCTGCAGTAAACTCGTTCTGATAGATTCTCCTATCTCTGAACCAATCTGCTTAATAAGGTCACTAAGCTGACTCGGAGGCGTCCCATTATCACCGAGTACTGTGGATGATGGTACATCAAAAGACAGAGGTGGGATACCCTGGTCAGGTGGAACAAACAGCCTACCCCTCCCAGTGCTTGCAAACTCAGGACTAGCAAACGCTCTACTCCCAGGAGCTGACTGTACAATTGGTGTAAATGGAAGGACACCCCTCCCTCTACCCACACTAAAATCCACAGCATAACACGTCTTATGGATTTGAGAATCTTCCATGGATCAACAGAGCACTAAAATACAATGTAATTTAGTGCATTCAAATACCCAAAACAATTAATGCAATAAACAAATTCATCCAAAACATACAAATAAGCACGAATACCTGTATCTAATGAATATGCTACATTCACTTTCACTGTTTACAGTATATATTCACTTACAGTAAGCCATCAACAAATTCACATGCGCAGGTCGTGCACCTCATCCACATGCACAGCTCCGGCGGTCGGCTTGAGCTGACCAGTCGGCAGGTCACGTAATTAGGACACTGCCACAACTGGAATTCTGATGGTTGGATAATTTTTATTCGACCTGCACACAAAGAGACAACACACAATATGTTAGCTCTTGGTGCAGCCACAGCTCTCGGGCACCTTGCTAGTTGAAGGTCAGGCAAAAGAGAACAGGTGCTGCATGCACACATTCAGTGCCTAACAACACACTATACAATACAAGTAAAATGATATACAACATAATTCTGACAAAATAAATGACATACCTGTACACGAAGAGACAACACACAATAGTTTAGCCCTTGGTGCAGCCACAGCTCTCGGGCACCTGCGTGAGCACATAGAAACTCACTCAAACACTGCCCCAAATACTCCCGAGTTACAATAGGTACCCTAATTAGCGAGCTCGGTGAAAGTTGTTAACATACATCTTTATATTGTCCACATTGTAACAAAACCTGTAGTTGCGTAACAGCACTTTGTGTAACTTTACCACAGTTTTATATCGACAAATTACGGCGCCAAGGACAACATACCTTGCTAGTTGAAGGTCAGGCAAAAGAGAACAATAAGAGGGTACATAAATACAGATAACCCGCGATGGACCAAACCAAAATATACACAACTTTTACAATTAGGTGTATTTGCAATATAGATACATAAAAATGTTTATACACCAAAAAATAACATTAGCTATGCAGCTGTAATTAAATAAAGAAACCACATTGAATTATTATTATTATTAATTTATTAACATCCCCTCTTGACCTGGCCTACTTGAACTGTCCTTGTGTGCAATTTGGTGCATAATCTAGGGGAACAACATCACACTACTACACATATAATTCAAGTCATACCTTTATTGTCATTCATGCTCTTATTTTTAACCGAGTAGTTTTGCAAAAGTGTAACCTGCGTCAATTCTAGGAAATATTGGAATAACGTGCTTAAGAGGAGCCCTGACACGCACAACAGGATAACACAACTACCACATTTTCAATTGACAATCATTGATTTAAATGGATGTGGTCAATAGATTTGTATAGGCATATATACTAATTTAATTTAACTTGTAAGCCAAGGTTGGATTAGTAGGTCTATGCAACATGCACCTGGATAACCGCGTCATGAATCGGAACGGGCTCCAACGTCCTCATATACACATTATGACAAAATAAAGATCTTAATATTTCACGAAATAAAGACATAGAAGAAAACAGGTTCTAGAAACTCAATTTCTCCATGGCAATAGAATGTAAACATGTATGTTGCGCCAAACATAACCAAATATCGCCTACAACTCAATTCTCAGCGCAGCAAATTGGACGATTCCACAGGCATTGATCATTCGCGACTTTAAGTCATTCCTGTTATCTCTAGAGCATCCCGTATATTTATAGCGCTGCATTTCGTCCCCCTCTGACCATGGATAGGGTTGGGAGCATTCCTGAGTTCACTTATGGTCCCACTAAGGTAATCTTAGGAGATATTCCTTTTGGCATACTGTAAATGCCTGTGCATAATGTACCTAATAAAGCATAATTGTTTTAATTATCTTCAAAGGAATTCTGTAGAAGCAGCCTTTATTTTCAGACTCTGCAGGCCTGCTGGGAGGAAGCATATTACAATAAACAGGTAAGATTCATCCCACAAAAAAAGTAACCACAGAAAAAAATAGATAGATTTAATCCCAAAACAAGAGTTTTATTTCAAGACAGTTTAGAGAAGATGGTCATAAGAGTTTTTAATATCACTTGCAAATTGTGAGACATGAGCAGTTGTGAAATGTTGCGAGAGGCCCTTCTGAAAGCACATTATATGGTCTTTAGTGGCACGGTCTCACACCTTACCTCATCTTGCAGAAGAAGTTCATGGTCCACTATCTGCTGCTCCAGAGTCGAGGCCAGGTCTCGCCCCATGTCACCATGGAGCACATGAGCGACTGGCTGGTGTCTCAGGGCAAAAAATCCCTTAGGGAGAGGTGAGTACCACGTCAGCTCTCACCTTCACTGCCATTCTCTGTCACCAGCAGCACTCCAGGAGGTGTGGGTAAAATAAACAACAGATAAATAGGAAGCCAGGAAAGTTGAAATGCTTTGTGTTTTATTTGAAGGGTGTGGAAGGAAACCCTGGAGGAGGGGAACGAACTCGCTCGGCTGGTAAGAGAATGAGAGTTAGAGACTTAGACTATCAGTCAGTGAGCTCCTTTCTAGCCTTTCAACAACTAGTCAGTACAGCAGAATATATCTGTTGTGAAATTACACTAATGGGACTTCCTGTTTCCTACAGCAGACCTGGGAAGTAAACACCTGCCTAAAAATGATTGACATGGAGCACAAGGCTGTCTGCAAGCTCCGCCGCTCTATGCACACCACCTCTCCAGCTGGTGCTGACATGTGAGTTCCATGTACTGCCCTGCATACAGCTTGCTCCATTCATCTACACATCTGGAGCTATGCAGAAAATAACTAGGGCAGTGTTCTCTGTGTGAACATTGCACATCGTTTAGCTTTCTCTGCTGCTTTTTGTTGATTTCAGCGACCCCAAGGTCCACATCATCGTGGAGAGAGCTGTGAGGAGCATTCTGGACAAGCTGTCCAATAAGCCCTGTAGCAACCTGCTCAGCCCATCCCAGGTGGTGGTGGAGCTGGTGCCCAGGATCCTCCTGGCCCTGTGGCTTCAGCCAGAGGAAGGCCATTCAGATCACCGCATCCTCCTAAGTGGGATGGCTGTGAGTATGGTGGTGGCCGTAGGGGAGAAGCTCTCCAACACGTTGAAGGCCTCTTCTCCTCACACCCCTTTCTCCCGGGCTGCTGCTTTTGACTCTGTGAGGTCGATCCTCGGGAGAATCAGCCAGTCCTTCTCCCTGGATGACCTCAAGACCCCTTTTTTTATGAGCTCTGTCTGTGCCTTTGTGGCGGACGAGGTGAAAAGCTACTTCCAGCCTACTGCAGACACCCTGCCAGTTCCCCCTGTCCTAGTGGTGGCCTTCTCCGCCACACTACCAGCTGATATCCAAGCAGGTGAGTAGCACTCATAGAAAGCACTCTGACAGATGCCTTTTGTCATGACATCCTGGTGCCTTGTAGTAGTAGAGCCAATCAGGATTTTAATTGTCACCCCTAACACAGATGCAGACCAGGCTTCTTCCCATCTGGAGGTTGTGGAAATCCCCCATAACAGAGAGGCAGACCCAGCTTCTTCCCACCCGGAGGTTGTGGACATCACCCCTAACACAGAGAAAGACCCGGCTTCTGCCCACCCGGAGGTTGAGGGATTCACACCTAACACAGAGTTTGACCCAGCTTCTCCCCACCTAGATGTTGTTGACATCACCTGTAGCAGAGAGGAAGACCCGGCTTCTTCCCACATAGTGGTTTTGGACATCACCCCTAACACAGAGGCACACCTGGCTTCTTCCCACCTGGAGGCTGCTGACAAAACCCGTAGCACAGAGGCAGACCCGGTATCTTACCACCTGGAAGTTGAGGACATCACCCCTAACACAGAGGCACACCTGGCTTCTTCCCATCAGGAGCTTGTGGACATCACCCCAAACACAGAGGCAGACCCGGGTTCTTCCCACCTAGAGATTGCGGTCATCAACCCTAACAAAGAGGCACACCTGGCTTCTTCCCACCTGGAGGTTGTGAACGTCACCCCTAACACAGAGGCTGAGACGGTTTCTACCCACCTGAAGTTTGTGGACATCACCCCTAACACAGAGTCAGACCCTGCTTCTTCCCACCGTATGGTTGTTGACATCACCCATAACTCAAAGGCAGACCCAGCATCTTCCCACCTGGAGGTTGTGGACATCACCCCTAACACAGAGGCAGACCCGGCTTCTTCTCACCTGGAGGTTGTGGACATCACCCCTAACAAAGAGGCACACCTTGCTTCTTCCCACCTGGAGGTTGTGGACATCACCCCTAACAAAGAGGCACACCTGGCTTCTTCCCACAAGGAGCTTGTGGACATCACCCCTAACAAAGAGGCACACCTGGCTTCTTCCCACCTGGAGGTTGTGGACATCACCCCTAACAAAGAGGCACACCTGGCTTCTTCCCACAAGGAGCTTGTGGACATCACCCCTAACACAGAGGCTGAGACGGCTTCTACCCACCTGAAGTTTGTGGTCATCACCCCTAACACAGAGTTAGACCCGGCTTCTTCCTATCAGGAGGTTGTGGAAACCACCCCTAACACAGAGACAGACCCGGCTTCTTCCCACCTGGAGCTTATGGACATCACCCCAAACACAGAGGCAGACCCGGCTTCTTCCCACCTGAAGGTTGTGGACATCAACCCTAACACAGAGGCAGATCCTGCTTCTTCCCACCTGGAGTTTGTGGACATCACCCCTAACACAGATGCAGACCCGGCTTCTTCCCACCTAGAGGTTGTGGACATCACCCCAAACACAGAGGCAGATCCTGCTTCTTCCCACCTGGAGCTTGTGGACCTCACCCCTAACACAGATGCATACCCTGCTTCTTCACTCTTGGAGGTTGTGGACGTCACACCTGAAGAAAAGCCTCTCATGGTGGCCGTCTACGCCACTCTGCCATCTGACATCCAAGCAGGTGAGTAAGACTTATAGAAAGCACTCTGACAGGTGCCATTCATCATGATAACATGTAAAGTGTTGGTCCCATGTTTCATGAGCTGAAATAAAAGATCCCATTCAACTGGCCAGTGTTTAGAACCTACGGTTTGCATTTATTTACATTCTGTCCCGCTTTTGTCCCTTTCCAGAGGATGTTGCTGTGGTCACCCTGGACGTCACCCCACACGTCACCAAGGACGTGACCCTGGATGTTCCATCCAGGGCGAGGAAAGGGGCAGTCCAGCGTTTTTTTTGCAGGCTTTGGAGGGCAGTGTGCTGCTGCGCTTGCCACAAGGAAGAGGAGGAACAATATTAACTATTCATTAGACCAGAAACAGGATTGAACCATATACCATTAAATTCTTTGCATTATAGTTTCCTTCAATTCTGATTTTCTTCTGTTTAATTCTTAATTAATTTCAGAACATTTCTCTAAACTTTGTGGAGTAGGTTGTATAAATAGGTGGGAAACATCCCAATCCCAATTTTAATGCTTTTAATAATTAACTTATTACATTTTTTTTAGATGTATTATTTGACAAAAAAGTGGAGGGCGCGACAAAAAAACTTTAATCATCATAGAAAACTCTTGCTCACTATTAAAAATTCATTGTTTTATTTAAGCAAGGTTAAAAGATTAACGTTTCGGCCTAGTCTATGACAATATGCAAGTTGTGTTTGCCCAGTTAAAGGGGGACCCAGACTCACCCTGGTTCTTGAGGGTTGCAGACACTGAATAATTATCATTTGAAATAAATGGCACTTTTCAAGTCTTGACTAAAAATCTTTAATGAATATGAATTTAAATACAATTGACTTGAGGATCAGAGCAGGCAGGCTGACTGGCTTGCCCTGAAGGCCCTCTGCCTCTACCTCTGTGTGGTTAATCTCAGCCAAGAGGTTGTATGGGTTGTCTGTCTCTCTCTGGGTGTGAATCACTATCACTATGACCTCTCGCTCCGCCTGCCCGTTGGCCTGATTAGAAGGCTTCCCCTCTCATTCCTTGTTCACAGGAGCAGGGGTGATGGCATCGGGGTAACCTCCTCCTCTCCTGTATCTAACCCATCTTTCTGGCTGTGAGTTCGACTGAGGTCACTCGTTCTCTCTCCCAGGGTGTTGGATAGTTTCTCCTCCTCTGTGTCTTGTGTATTTTCTACATTGTAGAATAATAGTGAAGACATCAAAACTATTAAATAACACATATGGCATCATGTAGTAACCCAAAACGTGTTACACATATCAAAATATATTTCAGATTTGAGATTCTTCAAAGTAGCCACCCTTTGCCTTGATCACAGCTTTGTACATACAGAATAATACGAAATGTTCTGAGACCAGGTTGCGCTTTCACCTCCCCCGGTAAGAGGGGAATAAGGCAACCTCAGAGTTACATTCAAGGATACTTTATTGACACACACGGATGAAATGGACATGGAAAGGTAGTGGAATGATAGTGGTCCTGTAATGGACAGATAACAGGGGTAATGAATATGCACAACAACTGAGAGCACAAGTAGAGCAACAACGCTATTAACAAAGGAAGGGCTGTATTAATGGCATAATGCTACCTGCGGAGTATTACACAACACAGTAAAACACAGAGAGGCAACTTACAATAGGCAATGGTAGTAAATATAAAGAACAACAAGTAAGAATGATATACATGTTACAAACTCACTTTGTGCACGTACACTATCCCACGGTATATCTGTGCATTCAAATTGTCATCGATAAATGCAATTGTGTTCATTGTCTGTAGCTTATGCCTGCCCATACCATAACCCCACTGCCACCATGGAGCATTCACAACGTTGACATCAGCCAACAGCTCGCCCATACGCTGCTTTACAAGTGGTCTGAAGTCGTGAGGCCAGTTAGAAGTACTGCCAAATTCTCTAAAGCCGCCTTGGCTTATGGTTGAGAAATTAACATAAACGTATCTGTTAACAGCTCTGGTGGATATTCCTGCAGTCCGTAAGCCAATTGCACGCTGCCTCAAAACTTGAAACATCTGTGCATTGTGTTGTGTGACAAAACTGCACATTTTAGAGTGGCATTTTATTATCCTCAGCACAAGGTGCACCTGTGTAATTATCATGCTGTTTAATCAGCTTCTTGATATGCCATATTTGTCAGGTGGATGGATTATCTTGGCAAAGGAGAAATGCTCGCTTACAGGGATGTAAACAAATTTGTGCACACAATTTGAGAAAAATAAGCTTTTTGTGCGAACAAAATATTTCACGCTTTTATTTCAGCTCATGAAACATGGGACCAACACTTTACATATTGCGTTAATATTTTTGTTCAGTGTAGTTATTAGGTTGGGAGAATGGGATCCTATCTGGGCTAGCTAAAGCCAACTTCATGGTTAGTAGTATGACAGAGAAAAAATAACAAGACAAATTTAAACATCACAAATCTGAGGGGGCAGGTGACCCTGTGCCCCCTTTGGGCATGACGTCTCTGCTATCAACCACATCATTCTGTCTCCGTGAATATTCAAAACAGACACATTCATTCAGGTCTGGTACAGTTCCTACCATATAGATCAGGGATGGACAATTCCTGTCCTTGGGGGCCGGAGTGGTGTCACACTTTTTCCGCACACTCTAGGAGCTCAGATGCAATAATTTAATAACCTAATAACCAAAGTTTCGACAGACAAGCTGTCTTCATCAGGGTATCCTGACGTTGGTTATTAAGTTATTAAATTATTGCATCTGAGCTCCTAGAGTGTGCGGCTCTCCTTTTCTTTTTCAAGTGTTCTACTCCGATAGCCAGCACCTCGCCTAAATAGGTGTGCGTTTCTTTCGCCTCCATATTAATCTGGTACTGGTCCTACCATATAGATCAGGCATGGACAATTCCAGTCCTTGGGGGTCGGAGTGGTGTCACACTTTTTCCCCATCCCTAGCAAACACAGCTGATTAAACTTATTGCATTCTAAACTGAAGCCCATGAGTACTTGATTATTAGAGTCAAATGTGTTAGCTGGGGCTGGGGAACAAGTGTAACACCAATCAGGTCCCGAGGACTGGAGTTGCCCATCCCTGATATAGATGCTCTGTTTGCACACATCGAGGGATGTGGTGACAGTGGAGACAAGGGAACACACATAAACAGCTTTGTCCTTTTAGAAGGTCGTCATAATCCTTACATAAATATGATGTGTATGCAAGAAATGCAGAGCCACTTCCAAAAACATATTGACAGAGTCTAGTATCTAGTAATCTAATCAATTAGTTTTCAACCCCTTTGTTATGGCAAGCCTAAATAATCTCAGGAGTAAAAATGTGCTTAACAAGTCACATAATCAGTTAGATGGACTCACTATGTGTGCAATAATAGTGATTTTCAAACGACTACATAATCTCTGTACCCCACACATACAATTATCTATAAGGTCCCTCAGTCCAGCAGTGAATTTGAAACATAGATTCAACCACAAAGACCAGGGAGGTTTTCCAATGCCTCGCAAAGTAGGGCACCTTTTGGTAGATGGGTACAATTAAAGCAGACATTGAATATTCCTTTGAGCATGGTGAAGGTATTAATTACGCTTTGGATGGTGTATTAATACACCCAGTCACTACAAAAATACAGGCGTCCTTCCTAACTCAGCTGCCGGAGAGGAAGGAAAACTATCAGGGATTTCACCATGAGGCCAATGGTGGCTTTAAAACAGTTAGAAAGTTTAATGGCTTTGATAGGAGAAAACTGAGGATGAATCATCAACATTGTAGTTACTCCACAATACTAACCTAATTGACAGAGTATGCACTCACTAACTGTAAGTCGCTCTGGATAAGAGCGTCTGCTAAATGACTAAAATGTAAATGTAAAAGAAGGAAACCTTACATGCATTGTGTTTGCAATAAGGCACTAAAGTAAAACTGCAAATAATGTGGCAAAGAAATTAACTTTATGTCCTGAATACAAAGTGTAATGTTTGGGGCAAATCCAACACAACACATCACTGAGTACCACTCTTCATATTTCCAAGCATGGTGGTGGCTGCATCATGTTATGGGTATGCATGTCATTGGCAAGGACTAGAGACTTTTTTAGGATAAAAAGAAACAGAATAGAGCTAAGTACAGTCAGAATCCTAGAGGAAAACCTGGTTCAGTCTGCTTTCCAACAGACACTGGGAGACAAATTCCCTCTTCAGCAGGACAATAACCTAAAACACAAGGCCAAATATTCACTGGAGTTGCTTACCAAGATGACATTGAATGTTCCTGAGTGGCTTAGTTACAGTTTTGACTTAATTTGGCTTGAAAACTTATGGCAAAAAAAAAAAATGGCTGTCTATATAATGTATATTGCATATATTTTACAATCCAGTTGTGCAAAGCTCTTGGAGACTTACCCAGAAAGACACAGCTTTAATCGACTCAGGGGTGTGAATACTTATATAAATGAGATATTTCTGTATTTCATTTCCAATACATTTGCACAAATTTCAAAAACGTGTTTTCACTTTGTCATTATGGGGTATTGTATGTAGCTGCGTGAGAGAAAATATTATAATTGAATCCATTTTGAATTCAGGCTGTAAGAAAACAACATGTGGAATAAGTTAAGGGGTATGAATACTTTCTGAATGTACTGTATATCTGCAAGAAAATGATAAATATGTGAATGTTTGAAAGGGGGTCATATAAACATTGCCTTATTTATATTTTTACAGACAATATTAAGTGAATTCTGTCTGAAATAGTCATGCTATAATGGGCATAGTTTCTCAGACCAAATTTCCATTCTGGCTGAAACAAAGCAATCTGATCATGCTCCAGTCAAATACAGCTATAGGGAATGCCTATACATTGTCCAATCTCCTTCCACACATTGATTTCATTCTTCGCATCTTTATTCAGAAACAAACAAACTTGAAATTAAGTGCTGTTTCAGTGTCTTGTTGCAGGTTGTGCAATGTTCAAAAGTGTGTGTGATATTAGCATTAACTTGTGTGTGTGGTGTCAAGTGTGGTTGGTCCTATGTATGCAAATAGCCGAGATTGGATATTTCAGCACCATGGACAGCAGCGACATTGGGATAGCGAGATCTGTAATTCAGCAACACATGACACTGGATAGCGGCTGTCTCAGGTGAACTTGGCATTGGGAAAATCCCATCTAATGGGAAACGAGGCATAGGAGGCAAAAAGACTGAAGGAGAAGACTCCCACAGGAACTCTATGCTTAACTGTTCTGCCACATTCATTTCAAATGTTACATTTTTCGATTTGTAAATAAAAGGGAACACATCTGCAAATAATGTAAATTGACTTTTCTAACTACACTTTACAGCTTTAGTGTGTCTGTGCGTCATAGGTACAACTGCAAGCAATTCGCTTCTCAAATCCTTCTCAAATGTCTGTTTAATGTGAGAAACTAAATTAAAAACAACCGTTAGACTAATACAATGCGTACTGTCACAAATTATTACTATTCCCAACAAGACAACGAAGTGATGGTCTTTACCCACCATGGAGACTTATAAAGGCTACTTCCCCCCCACCAAAAGTTCCCACGCAGAGCGATGTTGTTTACTACATCATTATGCATATGTAGCGTGGTTCGTTCTGCGTTGTGTACTTTTAATTAGGACACTGCCACAACTGGAATTCTGATGGTTGGATAATTTTTATTCGACCTGCACACGAAGAGACAAAAAAATGATGTTAGCCCTTGGTGCAGCCACAGCTCTCGGGCACCTTGCTAGTTGAAGGTCAGGCAAAAGAGAACAGGTGCTGCATGCACACATTCAGTGCCTAACAACACACTATACAATACAAGTAAAATGATATTCAACATAATTCTGACAAAATAAATGACATACCTGTACACGAAGAGACAACACACAATAGGTTAGCCCTTGGTGCAGCCACAGCTCTCGGGCACCTGCGTGAGCACATAGAAACTCACTCAAACACTGACCCAAATACTCCCGAGTTACAATAGGTACCCAAATTAGCGAGCTTGGTGAAAGTTGTTAACATAAATCTTTATATTGTCTTTTACAATTAGGTGTATTTACAATATAGATATATAAAAATGTTTGTACACCAAAAAATTACATTAGCTATGCAGCTGTAATTAAATAAAAACCACATTGAATTAATATTATTATTATTATTATTATTAACTTATTAACATCCCCTCTTGACCTGGCCTAGTTGAACTGTCCTTGTGTGCAACTTGGTGCATAATCTAGGGGAACAACATCACACTACTACATTCACCCCTACTGTTTTACACTATATTATAAACACAAAACAAAACACATTACCTCGAAGGTAACAAAGCAAAGAAAGAAAAAAAACATTCCACACCCACAGGGCGACAGAGTAACCCAGTGTAGTCCCTTAATTCTAGACCCACAAATGGTCGATCAGCTGGAAAGCTATCCCGTGAAGGATTAGGAAAAATAAGAGGTAGCTAATCCCTTATTCAACCCTATACAAAAAATGCCAAATACATTTTATGCTGATGAACTACACACAAAGTTACATGAATTGTCAAAAATATTAGACAAACCCACAAATCACTCTAAGACCCACTTAGATTACCACATACACACAACAAAGAAAAGGTAGGCAATATCCTACCGTCACTGAGAAACCAAGAATTGTTTCATTTCCTGTGTAGACATAGTTTGGATTAGCCTATTCACTCGATTAATAAATCTACCTAGTCTAGTCCGAACACCCTCACCCAAAAACCTAGCAGGAATGTCACGGACAGCACCAACCGTGCTCAAAGGTCTAACCTCAGGTTGGGGAGTACTACAGATCAGCATATCCGGAGCCAGCACACTTTCAATTTCCGACTCAACACTAGTAGTGTCAGACGACTGATCAGAATCCTGGTAGATTGTCACAGATCAGACTGACAAAGCATCTTCAACCAAGTTAACAACATCAGGCACAGCACCATCCCAGCTGAGTGGAGTTTCACTATCAGAATTCTTGTAGGCTTTGGGGATCTCAGCCCCGAAACCTGAAGGATCTGGAGAAGGTCTGTATGGAGGAGCGGGCCAAAATCCCTGCTGCAGTGTGTGCAAACCTGGTCAAGACCTACAGGAAACGTATGATCTCTGTAATTGCAAACAAAGGTTTCTGTACCAAATAATAAGTTCTGCTTTTCTGATGTATCAAATACTTATGTCATGCAATAAAATGCAAATTAATTACTTAAAAATCATACAATGTGATTTTCTGGATTTTTGTTTTACATTTCGTCTCTCACAGTTGAAGTGTATGTATGATAAAAATTACAGACCTCTACATGCTTTGTAAGTAGGAAAACCTGCAAAATCGGCAGTGTATCAAATACTTGTTCTCCCCACTGTATGTACTGGATATCATTTTTATTTTACATTTTTAGTCATTTAGCAGACACTCTTATCCAGAGCGACTTACAGTTAGTGAGTGCATACATCATTTGTATTTTTCATACTGGCCCCCCGTGGGAATCGAACCCACAACCCTGGCGTTGCAAACGCCATGCTCTACCAACTGAGCAACATCCCTGCCGGCCATTCCCTCCCCTACCCTGGACAACGCTGGGCCAATTGTGCGGCGCCCCATGGGTCTCCCGGTCGCGGCCAGCTACGACAGAGCCTGGATTCGAACCAGAATCTCTAGTGGCACAGCTAGCACTGCGATGCAGTGCCTTAGACCACTGCGCCACTCAAAGGGTGCCAGCTTTGCAACCCATCTCTGCTCGCATGCATCGTCTCGGCTTTGTAAGAATATATTTGAGTGGATTGTTGTCGGTCCACACAGTAAACTTATGCCCTCGCAGCCAATGGCTGAATTTATCATGAATGGCCCATTTCATGGCTAGAAATTCCAGCCGGTGAGCAGGATACTTGGATTGTGCATGATTAAGAGATTTAATAGCAAAAGCTATCGGCCTGGCTATGTCCTTCCCATCTTGCACTTGTGATAGTACAGCTCCCAAACCACTAGTAGATGCATCCACGGAAAGTAGAAATGGCTGAGAAAAATCTGGATGAACCAGCAGTGCCTGGTCAACTAGTGCTGATTTCAAAGCTTCAAAAGCGAGTCGACATTCGGCAGTCCAGTCTGCAGCAGTGAGCCTGCGAGGGGGACCAGGCCTCTTAATAATTAATAATAATTGGTCATTTAGCAGACGCTCTTATCCAGAGCGCCTTACAGGAGCAATTAGGGTTAAGTGCCTTGCTCAAGGGCACATCGACAGATTTTTCACCTAGTCGGCTCGGGGATTAGAACCAGCGACCTTTCGGTTACTGGCACAACGCTCTTAACCACTAAGCTACCTGCCGCCCTGTATGTATGAACTTCCTACCCTTGCCTCTCCTAGGCTTCTTCTGACCTGTAGTTAGCTGAAACAATGGCCTAGCAACCATGGAACAATTCTCAATGTAGTGCTAATAGTATACTACCATACCAAGGAAAGAACCTATTTTGATAGGAGACGGTGTGACACCATCAGCTTCACTCTCAGCTTCACTCTCAGTCACATTCAAAATGGTTTGAACTTTAGCAGGGTCAGTGGCTACACCCTCCTGAGAAATGATGTGGCCCAAAAACTTTACAGACCTCCTCAGAAACTTGCACTTAGACGGAGACAGTTTAAGGTTGTGCTCCTGCAACCGCTGAAAAACCATCTCAAGTCTCTGCAGACTCTCTTCCTCCGTCTTAGCAAAAACCATCAGATCATCCAAGTAACAAAGGAGACTTAGAACGTTTTGGTCACCAAAGATGGTCAGCATCATTCTCATAAAAGTAGCCGGGCTGTTGCAGAGGCCCTGAGGTAACCGATTGTACTCGTGCAGACCTAAAGGGGAGGAAAAGGCAGTGTATGTCTTGTCCTCTTCATGCAGTGGCACGTTGTAATACCCTGACGTCAAATCCATTGTGCTGAAGAAGGCATTACCTCCCAGCGCGGCCAGTACATCAGCCTGATGAGGCAGGGGATGAGCATCCTTTACTGTGCGGGCATTTAATCACCTGAAGTCAGTACATAGGCGCAAGTCCCCATTCTTTTTCCATACCAGCACCAATGGTGAGGCATACTCGCTGCTGGATTTTCTGACGATTTCCTTTTCCTCCATATCATCCAGTGTTTCCCTGAGTTTTTGGTAATGAGCTGGAGACAGCCTACGATAAGGTCATCGAAATGGGCGGTCATCAGTCAGCCGTATGCGAAGGCAGAACTCCTTTGCCTCGCCACAATCTAGGCTATGTCTAGAGAACACTGTGTCATACTTCCCAATTAAGTTGACAAGTTTATCTTTCCAGAACTGTGAAACTGGACACTCCTCAACAGACAGGCCTTGAAGTCCAAGATTCCTCAGTGTACTGTTGCCATTATCTACACTGCCACCAACTGAACTCTTAGCTGTCAGACTGCCATGTGATCTGTCACATTGAGCCTTTGCCACATTCTGATGAGCTGCTTGCTGCTTGACATCATTAAAATACTCCAATGCAATGCAAGGGTACACATCCGCCACTTTAGCATTTCGTCTCAGGGTAACTGGCGATGTTGTTGGATTCACAATCTTCACAGGGAGCCATCCATCCCCCCACAGAGGCGTAACTACTCTCCCCACTAGTATGTGTCGATTCACACAACGAGACGTGCTGGGCTCGACAACAACAGTACTGCCCACAGAGAGTTTTGTCTTTGGCGGTAGGCGGCCCCACACCAGATGCTCACTCATGGGTTGGAGCGTTACTGCTCTCTTCAACTTAATGGTGCCCACTTTATCTGGGATGGAGTCTCCTCTCCATCTCTCCAGATTTGACATCACACTGGCTAGAGGAACCTGGTGTACCCGCCACCCGCCAGTAGCTGTCATTTGATTTGAACTGTCTAATCAGAGACTTCAACACATTAGTTCCCACAATGAGTTCATCAACCTGCCCATCAACAATAAGCACTGGGACTACATAACAGAAGCCATAAAGTTGAATTTTTAAGTCACACATGCCCACTGGGCTAGTTTGTTCCACCACAACCCACCAGGATGATGTCTGAAGGAGCTAGAAAGTTCCCCTCTACCACTCCTGCCTCCCTCAACCGAGGTACAATATCTGCGCGCAGAGTAGTAGCCATGGACTCACTATCTAACATCCCCTTCAGCTCAACTTTATCCTGTACTAGCACAGTGGTGTAAAACAAACTGTCATTCTGATTGTGTTCTGAAAAATGACTGTGTTGTTCTTGGGTACTGACTCGCAAAAGTAAGAATAAACAGATTGGATATCATCATCAGTGGAGGAAAAATAAGAATGCCCCACATTGCCCTCATTTAGCAGACGCTCTTATCCAGAGCAACTTACAGTTAGTGCATACGTTATTAATTTTTTTCATACCCCCAGTGGGAATCGAACCCACAACCCTGGCGTTGCAAACACCATGCTCTACGAACTGAGCCGGCCATTCCCTCCACTACCCTAGGCGACGCTGGTCCAATTGTGCGCCGCCCCATGGGTCTCCCGGTCGCGGCCGGCTACGACAGAGCCTGGATTCGAACCAGGATCTCTAGTGGCACAGCTAGCACTGCGATGTAGTGCCTTAGACCACTGCGCCACTCACAGACTGAGTATTGCTGACCAGAGCCTTCTCTAACAAAGTCAAAACTTTCTTTAATGTCCCACCCTCAGATACAGATGGTGCCTGGTCTGGTTCACGGCCACATTGAGAAAAAGATGACACATTAGGTCTTTTCACAGGACCCACTCCCTCCTGAGGGCAGTCAAAAACAGCAGCAACCTGCTGTGAAAGTTGTGTTCTACATGCTTTACGTTCCCTTAACAGTTCATCCAACCAATCCTGTACCTCACTGGCTGTCCAGTCACGAATGGGTTTGCTCTTGAACACTTGGGCCAACTCTTTATCAGGACAGTTGCGTACAAACATGACTGCCAACTCTGAGCACTGATTGGGTAAGGTCCTGCCCTCACTCACAAGGTACTGGTCGGCTGCCTCTGCAGCTTTGTTAAGCCTAATCCAGAAATCTATTGGACCCTCATTAGCATATGGTTTGATTGAATAGAAATCAGCTAATGGCATACCTGAGCAGACAGTATCCCCAAAGTGTTGCTTGAAAACACTGAACACCGCCTTAACATCTGTGACAACAAGGTTGTTACGCTTCCAGACTTTGGTCACATCCCGTGCCCTCCCCATGAGCCTAGACATCACCTCCCCAACATTCCCAGACCCAGTGTAACCCCTCTTCTCTAGGTAGACTTCCATTAACTCCTCCCACTCCAGGACAGAGTACTTATCTGAGCCATCACCCCTAAAAAGAGGTGGAGCACTAACATCTGACTTCACAACCAGATTCAGCTTGGACGCATCAATAAAGGTTGACCCACACTGCTCAGGCAGGGGAAACTGCTGGGGTTGGTGAGGGGGACGGGCAGGAGAAAGACTTGAAACCCCAGGCTGCAGTAAACTCGCTCTGATAGATTCTCCTATCTCTGAACCAATCTGCTTAATAAGGTCACTAAGCTGACTCGGAGGCATCCCATTATCACCGAGTACTGTGGATGATGGTACTTCAAAAGACAGAGGTGGGATACCCTGGTCAGGTGGAACAAACAGCCTACCCCTCCCAGTGCTTGCAAACTCAGGACTAGCAAACGCTCTACTCCCAGGAGCTGACTGTACAATTGGTGTAAATGGAAGGACACCCCTCCCTCTACCCACACTAAAATCCCCAGCATAACACGTCTTATGGATTTGAGAATCTTCCATGGCTCAACAGAGCACTAAAATACAATGTAATTTAGTGCATTCAAATACCAAAAAAAATAAATGCAATAAACAAATTCATCCAAAACATACAAATAAGCACGAATACCTGTATCTAATGAATATGCTACATTCACTTTCACTGTTTACAGTATATATTCACTTACAGTAAGCCATCAACAAATTCACATGCGCAGGTCGTGCACCTCATCCACATGCACAGCTCCGGCGGTCGGCTTGAGCTGACCAGTCGGCAGGTCACGTAATTAGGACACTGCCACAACTGGAATTCTGATGGTTGGATAATTTTTATTCGACCTGCACACGAAGAGACAACACACAATATGTTAGCTCTTGGTGCAGCCACAGCTCTCGGGCACCTTGCTAGTTGAAGGTCTGGCAAAAGAGAACAGGTGCTGCATGCACACATTCAGTGCCTAACAACACACTATACAATACAAGTAAAATGATATACAACATAATTCTGACAAAATAAATGACATACCTGTACACGAAGAGACAACACACAATAGCTTAGCCCTTGGTGCAGCCACAGCTCTCGGGCACCTGCGTGAGCACATAGAAACTCACTGTCTAATCAGAGACTTCAACACATTAGTTCCCACAATGAGTTCATCAACCTGCCCATCAACAATAAGCACTGGGACTACATAACAGAAGCCATAAAGTTGCATTTTTAAGTCACACATGCCCACTGGGCTAGTTTGTTCCCACCACAACCCACCAGGATGATGTCTGAAGGAGCTAGAAAGTTCCCCTCTACCACTCCTGCCTCCCTCAACCGAGGTACAATATCTGCGCGCAGAGTAGTAGCCATGGACTCACTATCTAACATCCCCTTCAGCTCAACTTTATCCTGTACTAGCACAGTGGTGTAAAACAAACTGTCATTCTGAGTAATTCTCATTGTGTTCTGAAAAATGACTGTGTTGTTCTTGGGTACTGACTCACAAAAGTAAGAATAAACAGATTGGATATCATCATCAGTGGAGGAAAAATAAGAATGCCCCACATTGCCCTCATTTAGCAGACGCTCTTATCCAGAGCGACTTACAGTTAGTGCATACGTTATAAAAAAATGTCATACCCCCCGTGGGAATCGAACCCACAACCCTGGCGTTGCAAACACCATGCTCTACGAACTGAGCCGGCCATTCCCTCCACTACCCTAGGCGACGCTGGTCCAATTGTGCGCCGCCCCATGGGTCTCCCGGTCGCGGCCGGCTACGACAGAGCCTGGATTCAAACCAGGATCTCCAGTCCCCCAGGACTGTGTTGTGTTACCTGCTTGACAATAGTATTGATGTCCCCCAGGAGAGCAGCAGCAGGTTGCACGTTGTTCCCCATCTCCTCAGCACACAGATCAACCTTGACATTGACCTTGACATAAATAACGTATGTGGAACGTTACTACAACATACCAGCAACGACACGACAGGAAGAGCGCCGTGCGTGACACATGTAACAGCAGCTGGAGGAGTGGCCAAACCTCAAGCTAAACACAACAGAAATAACCAGGCAGCACCACATAATGCTAAGGCTGACACACACACGTTCCCTTTTATAAACCGGGTGACTCGAGCCCTGAATGCTGATTGGCTGAAAGCTGTGGTATATCTGACCGTATAACATGGGTCACGTTGAGGGAGGAGGTCAGAGACCTGGCCGTGTGGTGCCAGGATAACAACCTCTCCCTCAACGTGACCAAGACAAAGGAGATGATTGTGGACTACAGGAAAAAAAAGAGGACTGAGCACGCCCCCATTCTCATCGACGGGGCTGTAGTGGAACAGGTTGAGAGCTTCAAGTTCCTTGGTGTCCACATCACCAACGAACTATCATGGTCCAAACACACCAAGACAGTCGTGAAGA
>NW_028156338.1:0-8000 GCF_964263955.1 Coregonus lavaretus
CCAGTGAAGAACAAACACCACTGTAAATACAACCCATATTTATGTTTATTTTCCCTTTTGTACTTTAACTATTTGCACATCGTTACAACACTGTATATAGACATAATATCACATTTGAAATGTCTTTATTCTTTTGGAACTTGTGTGAGTGTAATGTTTACTGTTCATTTTTTATTCACTTTTGTTTATCTATTTCACTTGCTTTGGCAACGTAAACATATGTTTCCCATGCCAATAAAGCCCCATGAATTGAATTGAATTGAATTGAATTGAATTGAGATGCGTAGGCAGGGTTGGAGAGAGAGAGACAGCAGACCAACACTGTTTCTCTCTCCTTCACTCAGCCCAACCATTCCATACTGCACCCTGGTACAGTGGTTCCAAACCTTTTCAGTTACTGAATTTTGCTCTCTGCCCGGAGTACCCCTGAACTACCCCCTCTTGTGCATTTTACCAGTAGGCCTCTGGTCTCATGAGTCTTCTCAAGTAACCCCTGTGGATAGGCCAAGTACCCCCAGCAGTCCTAGTACCCCTGGTGGGAACCACTGCCCTATATACTGGTTAGTGGTGGAATACTTGGTATATATAGTGCTGTGCAGAGAAGTTAACAGGTTTGTATTCTAAACTTGCATTGTGACTTTGTGTTTGTCCTATGTGTGTTCATCATGTAGTCTTACTGTCTGACCTACTGTCCCCAGTCAGACATCATGGACGGTGAGAAGGGATAAAGTCCTAAGAGCTGAATAGATGTTGTATGATTCACCAGCACATTCAGTTACACCTCTGCTCTATAATGCAAAACCTCTCCTTTCGTAAATGGTTAGTTCGGTTGGTGTCTTCGACTCAACTTTATTCCTCAGAAAGATAATACAAAGGGGCCGGACATACAGTGGGGAGAACAAGTATTTGATACACTGCCGATTTTGCAGGTTTTCCAACTTACAAAGCATGTAGAGGTCTGTAATTTTTATCATAGGTTCACTTCAACTGTGAGAGACGGAATCTAAAACAAAAATCCAGAAAATCACATTGTATGATTTTTAAGTAATTAATTTGCATTTTATTGCATGACATAAGTATTTGATCAACCTACCAACCAGTAAGAATTACGGCTCTCACAGACCTGTTAGTTTTTCTTTAAGAAGCCCTCATGTTCTCCACTCATTACCTGTATTAACTGCACCTGTTTGAACTTGTTACCTGTATAAAAGAACCTCTCCACAATGGCCAAGAACAGAGAGCTGTGTAAGGACATCAGGGATAAAATTGTAGACCTGCACAAGGCTGGGATGGGCTACAGGACAATAGGCAAGCAGCTTGGTGAGAAGGCAACAACTGTTGGCGCAATTATTAGAAAATTGAAGAAGTTCAAGATGACGGTCAATCACCCTCGGTCTGGGGCTCCATGCAAGATCTCACCTCGTGGGGCATCAATGATCATGAGGAAGGTGAGAGATCAGCCCAGAACTACACGGCAGGACCTGGTCAATGACCTGAAGAGAGCTGGGACCACAGTCTCAAAGAAAACCATTAGTAACACACTACGCCGTCATGGATTAAAATCCTGCAGCGCACGCAAGGTCCCCCTGCTCAAGCCAGCGCATGTCCAGGCCCGTCTGAAGTTTGCCAATGACCATCTGGATGATCCAGAGGAGGAATGGGAGAAGGTCATGTGGTCTGATGAGACAAAAATAGAGCTTTTTGGTCTAAACTCCACTCGCCGTGTTTGGAGGAAGAAGAAGGATGAGTTCAACCCCAAGAACACCATCCCAACCGTGAAGCATGGAGGTGGAAACGTAATTCTTTGGGGATGCTTTTCTGCAAAGGGGACAGGACGACTGCACCGTATTGAGAGGAGGATGGATGGGGCCATGTATCGCGAGATCTTGGCCAACAACCTCCTTCCCTCAGTAAGAGCATTGAAGATGGGTCGTGGCTGGGTCTTCCAGCATGACAACGACCCAAAACACACAGCCAGGGAAACTAAGGAGTGGCTCCGTAAGAAGCATCTCAAGGTCCTGGAGTGGCCTAGCCAGTCTCCAGACCTGAACCTAATAGAACATCTTTGGAGGGAGCTGAAAGTCCGTATTGCCCAGCGACAGCCCCGAAACCTGAAGGATCTGGAGAAGGTCTGTATGGAGGAGTGGGCCAAAATCCCTGCTGCAGTGTGTGCAAACCTGGTCAAGACTACAGGAAACGTATGATCTCTGTAATTGAAAACAAAGGTTTCTGTACCAAATATTAAGTTCTGCTTTTCTGATGTATCAAATACTTATGTCCATGCAATAAACTGCAAATTAATTACTTAAAAATCATACAATGTGATTTTCTGGATTTTGTTTTAGATTCCGTCTCTCACAGTTGAAGTGTACCTATGATAAAAATTACAGACCTCTACATGCTTTGTAAGTAGGAAACTGCAAAATCGGCAGTGTATCAAATACTTGTTCTCCCCACTGTAGATACCAAATGCCAAGTACAGTGTATTGACTTGTTTGAGTAATTTCTTTACAACTTATGTTACCAATTGTTATAACACTAATATGCATGTTACGGTTGACTTAGAAAACTATTGGTTATGGAATTGTTTGGTTGTTGTTCTATGAGTCTCTTGCACACCTATTCTGAAGAGAGAATGATGTCACCAACACCCGGGGGAAAGGCACTGCTACACCTGCACTAAGATCTGTGCCGTGACTCAGCACCTGCGCCCCCTTCCACCAGACCCCCCAATCCACTTCATTATCAACATCAATTGGTCTCTTCCTAAGTAACACATTTCAATGAGAGAGAGAGAGAGAGAGAGAGAGAGAGAGAGAGAGAGAGAGAGAGAGAGAGAGAGAGAGAGAGAGAGAGAGAGAGAGAGAGAGAGAGAGAGAGAGAGAGAGAGAGAGAAGAGAGAGAGAGAGAGAGAGAGAGAGAGAGAGGTAAATACTGTGTACATGCATGCAACATAGCTAGGCACTTCATTCTCTATGAACAGTATGTTGTATGTGAAAAGATGTGAATCTGAGGAGATGCGGTCTGAATAGATTGGTACAGCTTCTCTCATTTAATACCACCTCTAAGTGGGGGAGGAAATGAAAATGTTGGATGGGGGGGAGAGAAGGGGAAGGCAGGGGTAAGAGTGGTTACAGACAGACAGAAAGACAAACAGAAGACAGAATAAGAGTAGAACTCTATTTTCCACCGTGATTTGGCCCATTTAAGAGCTAGTAATGTTTGTTTGAGATCGTCTTGAGGTTGGCTCAAGGACGTTCGACTGAATCAAAGGCTAATTCTCTAC
Source organism: Coregonus lavaretus (assembly GCF_964263955.1). Taxonomy (NCBI): domain Eukaryota; kingdom Metazoa; phylum Chordata; class Actinopteri; order Salmoniformes; family Salmonidae; genus Coregonus; species Coregonus lavaretus. The sequence continues at coordinate 3,287 of NW_028156338.1, forward strand.
CCTTCTCCCGAAGTGTGCACTTGTACACTCCCCTCGTGAATTTAAAAGGAATGGACTGGTATGAGGAATATGGTGGAAACTCCCTCCAGCCATGATTGCACCTATCCAATGATTTTAAATGCATAAATGGGAGGGAACAAGTGCACACTTGATTGTGTCTGTCAGTTGCAGCTTGAGTACCCTCAAACAACCCGATTCTTATGGGGATTCTCCCTTTGTAGGGAGACATGCTTTACTCATAGCTACATCTACATGTAACAGTACTGTACTATACGTCCTGCAGAACTTGGCTTTGTCCCAAATGGCACGCTATTCCCTATATAGTGCTCTTTTTACCAGGCCCCTATGGGACCTGGTCAAAAGTAGTGCACTGGGTACTGGTCAAAAGTAGTGTATTAAATAAGATATAGGGTGCCATTTGGGACTCACTTTAGTGTCTCATAGAACAAACAACAACCAGCTTATTCCAGAACCAATCATTTTAATTGTCAACAGTAAAAGGCTGTGTTAAATGTATATTTAGTTCATTCAGGTATTTTACTGTAGTAGTGCCCTAGTTAATGGGTTGCTAGTGAATGTCCAGAGGCATTCAGTTGTTTAAAGCCGGGATTTAATCCAAGGTGCATTGACAACAATCACACTTCACATGACTATTAAAGGTAATTTACGTTGAGCCAACATCTGCAGCACTTTGAATGTGATCTCTGCAAACATCAGTTAAATGTATTTTAATGAAATGCCGTTTTGTGGATAGTGCAGTGTGCTTGTCAACAACACACCTTTGATTGATTACCAGCCTTCGTGTGTCCAGGCAGACAGAGTAACTGTGGGATATACTAAACTATACAGTACCACAATGGGATATACACTATCAACATTCTGGATTAACACACTACAGTTAGAACAAGAATGGAGACAGTTACAGTGGGATATAAACGATCAATTTTCTGGATTAACACACTACACTTATAACAAGAATGAGTTAATCTGAGATCTCTTTTATGGTTTATTAGGATACAATAATAAGCTTTTGCTGTTAATCAAATCAAAACGGTCCGTTTTCTTCTTTACTTGCCAATGATCTTCTTTATCCAGACTTTGTACTTGCAGACATCCATGATGAGTGCCGCTGCAGAACATTCTTCACCAGTGTTATCAGCGATGAAGACACCATAGAGCTGGTTCTTATACACCACACCTGCCCCAGAGTCACCTCTACAGGTTTCCACTCCAACACGTTGTGCACAGAAGATGTCTTGATGGGATTTTGCCATGGAGGCGTCACATTTCATAACATCCAGCTCTGCACAATGTAGGACTTTGGTGTTGGCAGCAGCAGGTGCTTCAGCAGCAGGTTCCCCAGCATCAGGTTCCCCAGCATCAGGTTCCCCAGCATCAGGTTCCCCAGCATCCGGTGCAGCAGGTGTAGTGGCTGCATAGCCTGCAATCTGAACTGTTTGGAACTCTTCTGGTTTAGATGTCTTCCCCCGAAGTTTGGCCAAAAACTGTGCACAATCACCAAGAGAGATTGGATCAACCCCAGGTCCTGGAACAGCTCCCGGCACTGGCCTTGGTAACTGCAGTAGCATGATGTCATGGGTTCGTCCATTCTTATCTTTATGGATCGCCTTCTGTTTGATTTCTACTAGAGGTTTCACAGGGCCTGGATCTCCAACTGCTTCTGCATACATCTTCCATTCTGGTCCATCAGGCCAACAGCGAGCAGCGGTTAGAAGCCACTTGTTGGTGATCAGAGAACTGCTGCAGTCCTTTTGCAATCCTTTCGATGGATTTTTAGCTGTCAAACGGACATGGTATTGCCTTTCGGTGGGACTGCACGTACCTGCCCCGATGACTCTCTTCTGAATGTCGCCCAATGTGATCTCTGCCAACATTAGAGAGAGCAGTAGAACACCGCTCAGGATCTTCATGGTCTTCATGACCGCTGCATTTTACAGAGGAAACATCTGTGGTATTAAACATATTCTGACCCCGTATCTCAAAACGTATCCACCATCCAGCCTCCTGCATGCTAATCAACTCAATTTGATTGGCTGACTCTTTGGTACGGTGACATTATATATGTAAAATTGATTTATTTGAATGAATCCATAAAGGGGTATCCAGGTAGCCCAGAGGTTAGAGAGACATGCATGTATCCCCATCGGTACCTTGAGCAAGGCACTTAATTACTAAACTGCTCCAAGGGGCCACAATGCAGCTGACCCTGACTTCCAACTCCTTAGTAAGTGTGTGTGTGTGTGTGTGTGTGTGTGTGTGTGTGTGTGTGTGTGTGTGTGTGTGTGTGTGTGTGTGTTTCCTGGGGGAAAAATAAACTACCTGTAAAATAACATAATTCTAGTTATACTCAACTACACCCCAAAATACTAACTCTATCCAATTATGAAAGTGACATGACCAGGAAACAGTTATAGACAGTTACGGCCTACTAATTGGGCACAGAGCTTTCCCCCCCTAGTCAGGCCAAATGCTCAGCAAAACCTTGGGGACCTAGTTATGATGCATTGCCAGACATATAGTATGTGCAAGAACAAAAAGAAGAACAACATAATGTATACAAATCCTGAGACTAATCAATTCCCCCCTGGGGATTGAAATAAAGTACAATTCAGTTGGTGTCTTCAGTTGAACTTTTGGAACTGACACAAGTCAATGCACCATAGCCTACTTGGCTTTTTGTCTGGCTCTTTGTAGGCAAATGATCTCTCTGAGGAATAGTTGTGCCAAAGACTTCAACGGACACTAAACGTTTACAACAGGAGAGGTTTTGCATTATACAGCAGAGGTGTAACTGAAATATGCGGGGTGAATTTGAGCTATTGAGTCTCCTCATACAACGTCTATTCCGCTCTTTGGACTTTATACCTTCTTATCAAAACCTCCTCGGCAGCAAACCGGATAAAAAAACTCCACTCTATGCTATCATTGTTCTATATCACATTTCAGTTGGTATATGAATATTGATAAAACTTCCACTTAACTTTATATGTGACTATAAAAGTATCTGTTTGACTAAAGATGCATAACGGTATATGGCTCCACCAGGAAAGTGAATCTATGCAAACTTTTGACAGTTGACACCAAACGTCAATATGTGACCATCGATGTTGAAGGCTGTATATGTAACTGCCAGGATCAAATTGTGGACTTCTTACATGCCAAGCCAGCGTCTTCACCATTAGACAATAGGAGTACATCCCCTTGGTCTGAAGGGTGACATTTTGGGAAAACAAATCTCAGGCAGAGCTATACTCATCACGAGAGTGTGATTCCAAATCGCGTCCACTACATAAAGATATGAAACATAATACTTGTGGCAGCATCTCAGTGCTCTCCAAGAGTGCAGGCTGAGGACATCTCTGTAAACTCCTGCACTCCACGCCAACTTACCAACCGGTGTCCGGTGCGTTCCAACTCGGGGTCCACAGGGAAAGAGGGACGGCCCCGTGATCATCCATCTCCCAGGGTAGGCGTGAGTATTCCATCGTCATCGCTTTCTGCCAAACCCGTCCTGGTTTCCATTTCACTGGTTGGCTGTCCCTCATGTATTGTCTCCACAGCTCTAGTGGACTCTGGTGCCGAGGGGATTCTATCGACCAGGCCCTTGCCTCCTCCCTGAACATCACCTCATACCCGCTCTCATTTCCTTTTCCGGTCCAAGCTTTGGATAATCGACCACTGGGATCCGGCACTATCACGCACATCACAGCACCACTCACCATCACCGTGGGACCCATGCACCAAGAAAGCCTTCCATACCTCATCACCGAGGCACCTGTACATAAAGTCATCTTCGGCCTCCCGTGGCTCCAACGTCACGACCCCATTAATCTCCTGGTCAAGGATGGAGATCACTGCCTGGTCACCCAGACGTCGGAAGAGCTGCTTTCCCTTACCCTGTGGTTCCACATCGGTTGAGGGTCCTGTGGTTGCCCTCCAGCCCAACATCTCTGAAGTCTACCAGGATCTCTGGGAGGTTTTCTCCAAGACCCACGCCACCTGTCTCCCTCCTCATCGCCCCTGGGACTGTGCCATCAACCTGCTAGCAGACTCTGCACCTCCGCGCAGCAGCGGCTACCCCCTGTCGGTGGCTGAAACTAAGGCCATGGAGGAGTACATCCAGGAGGCTCTCTAACAGGGTTTCATCCGCCCTCCCCTGTGTCGGCAGGCTTCTTCTTCGTGGCCAAGAAGGAGGGAGATCTACGTCCGTGCATCGACTACAGAGGTCTCAATTCCATCACCACCAAATACCGCTATCCTCTCCTGTTGGTGCCAGCCGCCATCGAACTGGACCTACAGAGTGCCTATAATCTCATCCGCATCCGGGAGGGGGATGAATGGAAAACGGTCTTCAGCACAATGTCTGGGCACTACAAGTACTTGGTGATGCCTTATGGATTAGCCAATGCTGAACGAGGTGTTCCGGGACATGCTTGGGCGTCAGATGGTTGTGTATATCGACGACATCTTGATCTACTTGGCCACTTTGGTGGATCACATCGCCCACGTCCGGGAAGTCCTGGGACGCCTCCTGGAGAACCATCTGTACGTCAAAGCAGAGAAGTGTCGGTTCCTTCAGGCTGCTGTCTCCTTCTTGGGATATCGGATCAGCCCGCAGGGAGTGGTTATGGAGGAGAGGAAGGTCGATGCAGTCAGGTAATGGCCAGTCCCAACCACCATAAAGGGACTACAA